>NW_028254128.1:0-225546 GCF_964263255.1 Lissotriton vulgaris
ACTAAGGAATAGTGTGAATTACTATTACCACACCTTCCCTACTGTACGTAGACTGGAGTTGGAATAGTAATTCACACTATTCATCTATTCATAAGTCCAGCGCCCTCCAACGCAAGGCAAAGTAACGACTTGCATTGTCAAAACCGCTATGTAAAATACTGCATTATGATGGTATGCGTGGTATCATCATACATTCTTTCTGCACTAGATTAAGAGAAAAAAACTGAAAAAGGATCTAGGTTGTGAATAAGATAATGTGGGATAGTCAACAATGCAGTTCCCTGTTGCCCTCACACCCCAGTGGATGTCATGCTTCATCACAGGGTAGGTGCTCCTCATCCGGCTGTTGCTGTAATGCTCTATGGGTCCCCCAAAGGGTCAGTTTAGAGGAGATATTTTTGTTTCCTCACCGTATGATGCGTCTGCCTCTTAAGCCCCCCTCATGTTCTGCTACTCATATAATGTGTTTTAACAAGACATCCCAGCATGATTGTTGGGATGTCTGAAGTTTACCCACCTCCAATCTTATTAACCAAGCTACACAAGTCTCAATTCCATTATTGTTCTTGTGCAACTATAGGCTACTTTTGTGTCGAAAAATATTGCTATTTGTTAAGGGGTCTGTGATATCCTTTCTCCCTTTAAATGGTTGATAGATATATTGATTTCTACAAACAAAGAATGCCATTTCTGCTGTGTGTTTCAAATAAAGTTCCATGAGTGGATTTGGTCGAATTATGTTGTTAAGTTACAATCTTTTTTTTCAATGACAATCAAGATTGTCTAGATCAAGTAGAAAGCTGTCTGGCTTCAGAAATCAATTGCATTGTCTGTTGGGCTAAACATAGCTGGACCAACCAACGGGATGAACTGTGCGGCTGGGCTGTTAATGAGCATTGCAGGCTCAACAGATTTACTGATGTCTTAATGTTATCATTTACGCATTGATTAAGTGTCTTTGGTACAAAAACAATGCTCTATGCAGACACATCACTGCATGTAAGCATATTTACAGTCAGCTAGGACTTCTTTTAAGTAGCAACTTCAAATTTTTCTTGGTTGCCCAAGAGGTCTAACACATGAAGAAATCAACACAAATAGTGCCTGCAACATCATTCATTTTACTCCTGCAGATTTGTCCTTGGTATAATCTTTAGGGGCCCTTTGTATAAACTAAGCTTGGGTGTAAAATCCGTTTCGCAGGCGAATGTGCGTATTTTTTACTATTTCGCGATCAGCAAATCTCTCGAATTTTCCCCAAAATCCGCAAATTCGCAAGCTACAAATTATTTTCATTATTTTGCTTGGTCGCGCTTGAAAAATACAATATTGCGTGCGCGGCATTGACTCTGAGCCTGCCGAGTTGTTTTTCTACCGGTTTTGCATGTGCTGCGCCATTTTCGATCTTGCTGCGTGATCGCGCGAGAGTTTTTTGAACGCAATTACGTCATCGCGGCTTGCCATCTTGCACGACGAATGAGTACGTCCTCAATGCCCGCGACGGCGCGCAGCTGACTTCCGGCGGGAGGTTCGAACAGCTCGCGTTTCCGAAATTGCAAAAATTGCAATTCTACACCAGAAATCCACCGCAGGAAGCATAAACCTTGTTAAAATGTTCATTTCGATCAGAATACCTCCTCAGATTGACAATTGATTGCACTTTTTGGTGCAGGAGTCCATTTTTTGGGGTGGGGTGGGAGGAAGGAAGTGCCTCAGAGTCTCCAACTTCCTGTTCCTGTCCAGCAGGCTCCTCCCAGTGCTTTGTGCATGTACTGGTCACTTTTCATCTGGCTGTTGAGCTGGAAGGATTACTTTCTGTGACTGCTGCTGGATTTGTATTTGAGGACTTTTTGGACTTTAGAGTTTTGATCACTTTTGAACTTGAGATTTTACAAGTAAGTTGGTGTTGTTTGTTTGGAGCATTGCAGTTGAGGCAACTGCAGTTCTAAAACTTTTTTTCACAACTTTAACAAAATATCTATTGTGGTGGGTATCCACAGCATGCAGTAGGCCCAGGGTTAGTCATGGGTGCATGATACAAATGTTTCTCCCTCCCCGCTCCCCGCTTCCCGCCACCGCCGCTAACCACGCCCCCTTTTCTTTCTGTACCCTCCCCGCTCCTGCCTCCCAGCTGCTCCGCCCTCCCTCGCACTTTGCCATATATGGCGACCGTGCGAACGCACAGCGGTCACGCGCAGCGGGCGCGCCGATTGTGCGCCAAAGGTAAGCTTGTTTGCGCCCGTCCGTGACCGGACCGCGCCCATCACCAGGACCCCTGGCCCCCACCGACGGAAGACGACCCGACTCTCCTACAACGCCACCGAACTCATCGCACTCAACACCGGCGGGATCCCTGGATGCTACCGAGCCACCCCGAGGCGCACCCACGGACCCTTCAGCTGCCACGCCTGCAAGTTCACCTGCATCCGGACCTGCCCCACACCAGCACCCACCAAGCCGAACACCAGCAGCAACCACCTCAAGTGCATCCTGCTCAACACCCGCTCCGTCCACAGGCACGCCATCGAACTCTGGAACCTCCTCGACACCACATCTCCTGACGTCGCCTTCCTCACGGAAACCTGGATGAACGACTCCTCAGCGCCCGACATCGCCATCGCCATCCCAGAGGGCTACAAGATCACCCGAAGAGACCGCGTCAAACAGACTGGAGGAGGCATCGCCATCATCCACAGGGACACCATCCACATCACGACCAACACCGACGACACCCTGAAAACCGCAGAACACCTACACTTCCAGATCCGCACCGACCCGAAGACCACCCTCAGAGGCACCCTGATCTACCGACCCCCGGGACCACGCACACAATTCAGCGAGGACATCGCCGACTTCGTCAGCCCGCATGCCCTCCCCTCCGCTGACTACATCCTCCTTGGGGACCTCAACTTCCACCTGGAGAACAACAACGACCGCAACACCACCACCCTGCTCGACAACCTCGCCAACCTCGGACTCAAGCAGCTGGTATCCACCCCCACCCACCTCGCCGGACACACACTCGACGCCGTCTTCTCATCCAGCAAAGACATCGCCTTCAGCCACGCCACTGGACTCCACTGGACGGACCACAGCTGCATCCACTTCACCTTCAGAAGAACGACGATCCACCACCACCAGCAACCGGTTGCTCGTAGAAGCTGGAACAAGATCACAGCTGACCAGCTCGCCGCTTCCCTGAGCCAGCACCCCCCCGCCAGATCAGCGAACCCCAGCCAGGCCGCCGACAACCTCACGAAGTGGATCAACAACTGCGCTGACGAACTCGCCCCACTGAGGACCCCGCCTAGCAGACCCGGCAGCAAGAAGGCCCCATGGTTCACCGATGAACTCAAGAGCTCCAAGAAGAACTGCCGAGCCCTCGAGAAAGCCTGGAGAAGGGAACCAACACCGGACAACATGACCGCCCTCAAGCTTGCCACCCGGAAGCACCACCAACGGATCCGCGCCACTAAGAAAACTGCATTCAAGGACCAGCTGGACAACAACGCACACAACTGCAAGGAACTCTTCAACATCGTCAAAGAGCTCTCCAACCCCAACGCCGGAAACAACGACATCACCCCATCACAAGACCTCTGCAACTCCCTCGCCTCCTACTTCCACAAAAAGATCGCGGACATACACAACAGCTTCAGCACTCAACCGACGCACGCCACAACCGAACCACCGCCCCCCACCACCACCCTCCGCACCTGGACTCCGATCAGCACCGAAGATACCATCCGCTTGAGGAACTCCATCCATTCAGGATCTCCGACCGACCCCTGTCCTCACCACGTCTTCAACAGGGCCGACGCGGTCATCGCACCCCACCTGCGGGACATTATCAACACCTCCTTCGACACCGCCACCTTCCCAGAGAGCTGGAAGCACGCCGAACTCAGCGCCCTACTCAAGAAACCTACAGCAGACCCCACCGAACTCAAGAATTACCGCCCCATCACGCTCCTCCCGTTCCCAGCCAAAGTCATCGAGAAGACCGTCAACAAGCAGCTGGCCGCCTTTCTCGAGACGAATGGATCCCTCGACCCCTCACAATCGGGCTTCCGAGCCAACCACAGCACCGAGACCGCTCTCATCGCTGCCACCAATGACATCCGAGCCCTGATGGACAACAGAGAAACAGCGGCCCTCATCCTCCTAGACCTCTCCGCGGCATTCGACACTGTCTGCCACCGCACCCTAGTGCAGCGCCTCAGCAAAGTCGGAATCCAGGAGAAGGCACTGGATTGGATCATGTCCTTCCTCAACGGAAGAACACAGAGAGTCCGTCTACCACCGTACAAGTCAGAGGCCACCGAAGTCATCTGCGGCGTCCCTCAAGGATCCTCGCTGAGCCCCACCCTCTTCAACGTCTACATGAGCCCCCTCGCGGCCATCGCACGCCAACACAACCTGAACATCATCTCCTACGCTGACAATACCCAGCTGATCCTCTCCCTGACCAACGACCCCGCCGCCGCCAGAGCCAACCTTCACGAAGGGATGAAAGACGTAGCCGAGTGGATGACGACCAGCTGCCTGAAACTGAACTCAGACAAGACGGAGGTCCTCATCCTGGGCTCCTCACCCTCCGCCTGGGACGACTCCTGGTGGCCCCCCGCCCTGGGCAGCGCACCCAAACCGACAGACCACGCACGCAACCTGGGCTTCATCTTGGACTCCTCCCTCCCCATGACCAGACAAATCAACGCCGTCTCCTCGTCATGCTTCAACATCCTGCGCATGCTACGGAAGATCTTCCGGTGGATCCCCAACGAGACCAGGAAGACGGTCACCCAGGCCCTCGTCACCAGCCGACTGGACTACGGCAACGCCCTCTACGCCGGAACCACCGCCAAGCTCCCGAAGAGACTCCAGCGGATCCAGAACGCCTCAGCCAGACTCATCCTCGACATCTGCGACACAGCCACATCTCCGGACATCTGAGAGACCTGCATTGGCTCCCCGTCAACAAAAGAATCACCTTCCGCCTCCTCACCCACGCACACAAAGCCCTACACGATCAAGGCCCCAGCTACCTCAACAACCGCATCAACTTCTACGCTCCCAAATGACATCTCCGATCAGCCAGACACGCCCTCGTCGCCGTCCCCCGCATCCGAAGAATGACAACGGGAGGAAGGTCCTTCTCCTACCTGGCCGTCAAGACCTGGAACTCCCTACAGACCGACCTGTGCCTGACCCAAGACCACCTCTCCTTCAGGAAGAAGCTCAAGACCTGGCTATTCGAGCAGTAGCAGCACTCCCCCCCCCCCGAGCGCCTTGAGACCCTCCGGGTAAGTAGTGCGCTATATAAATGCCTGTGATTGATTGCTTGATTGATTTCTGTGATAATTTTTTTAACTTAATTCTCATTTATGTCATGGAATTTTAGTTCACTGTTATATGTTGATTTTTTTTTTAAATTTTGTTTTGCATGTAAAGCCTCACTAGCCAGTAGGCTCAGGGCTAGTGAGTGGTGCATGGGCCTAGTCTTTCTGTGGGGTGTCTTGAATTTAAACATCATTGAGGGCATGGATGGCTTTGGATTGTGGTGATTTTTGTGTGTTTTTCGATTTTTTGGGGTGTTGATGGGGACTGGCCATGTGGGTGGGGGCCATTTTGAGTGCTGGTACAGGCAGGCCCTGGCCTTGTGCTGGGGGGCAAGGGGCCATTTTGAAGGCAGGCAGTGTTCTCAGGCCTGCCCCCATTTTGCCTAGCTTTCATCCATTATGCCCAGGGGTAGTGAGTGGTGCATGGGCCAAGTCTTTCTGTGGGGTGTCTTGAATTTAAACATCATTGAGGGCATGGGATTGTGCTGATTTTTGTGTGTTTTTCGACTTTTTGGGGTGTATAACTGATGTTCCTCTGTCTTCCATTGCTTTTAGGTGCACAAGAGAACCACCAGTGCCAGGAAGAAGTCTTGCAGCGGTGTGTGCAGCATAACGTCACAGGACGTCACGTTTGTCCGCAGACAAGACAACTCTGCAACTCGTGCAACTGCGGCCTGCTGTTCTGACATCTGAAGAAGATGGGCTCAAAGAAAGGTGGCCATAGCGCCTCAGCAAAGAAAGTTGCCAGTGCCACTGCCAGTAAGAAGGAGCAGAAGAAGCAAGTGGCACCACCTACCAAGCAGACGGGTGTGCCCACCGACACCTTTTTGGGGAAAAAAAACTACGCCTGCAGCAGCAGCGGTGTCCGCCGGGGACCAAGCTGGAAGCAGCACTTCCGCCTCATTAGGGTCAGTGCCACCACGCCAAGGTAGGCCCAAGCCCATGAGTGCCGCAAAGGCAGCCACTTTGGTTGTTCAATCACCATCGACCAGTGATGTTGGCTCATCACAAGAAAGTACCATCCAATCAACACCGGATGTAACTCAGCTGGCGAGTGTTCAACAATCACAGCCGCAACGACAACCACAAGTGCAACTAGTACAAGCGCAAATACATGGGCAAGGAGAGGCACAAGTACATGGGCAAGGAGAGGCGCAAGTACATGTGCAAGGAGAGGCGCAAGTACATGGGCAAAGAGAGGCGCAAGTACATGCACAAGGAGAGGCGCAAGTACATGCACAAGGAGAGGCGCAAGTACATGCACAAGAAGAGGTGCCACTAGAGGTTCATGGAGCGGCACAACTGCCTACAACGCTTGTTCCTCCAGAAGTAGGGGCACATGAGGAAATTGATATTCAAGTGGAAGAATCATCCCAGGAATCCACTCCTCCTGAGGATGATCCATTGCTTTCCAGATCCCCAGCAAGAAAAAGGTTTAGGAGGGCTGTTATTACTACAAGTTCTTCTTCAAGCCCCCTTCATTCTGATGACCTTGATCTTGATTGGAACCCAGCAATGCAGTCTGACAGTGAGGCACTCCATGAGCCGACAAAGGTAGCTAAGCCTTAAAGGAAGGTTCCCGCAAGGCTTCGAGTTATGGGTGATGACGACGAACAAGAAGTGTTGTCTTGTGCTGCTGATGAACAGTCTGACGACGAGCCAGTCATCACAGACTTCACTCCAGCCCCAGCGGGCATGGAGCAGACAGACATTTTAACCCTATCCCGAATGGCTGCTGAGCGGGATGATCATGTGGGCGGCGTGGCACTGGTACCACCACCAACGTAGTCAACTCCAACACCAAAACGACCTTCAGCTTCCATATTTTCTCGTCAGAAGGGCCGGCATGGACCTCCATCCAGCTCGACTTCCACTACCTCAAGTGGTGATGCTGTAAGTCAACTTCAGAAACAAATTCAGCCACGCCCATCCTCCACTTCATCTGGCATTGAAAGTCAAAGTAGGTCCTCCACTACCAGCAGACATCTCCAGTCCCCAATTTGGGACTTTATTACTGTTAGCAAAAAGGCGGAAAACATGGTTGTTTTTTCGATTTGTAAAGTATTAGTTAGTTGGGGTAAGCTTGGTTCCAACTATGGTACCGGAGGCCAGAGAGGTCATCTCAAACTACACCACCCTATCCAGTGGTATAAGCACCTAAGTGACATTGAGAAAGTCAAAACAAATTCAAATGTATCCCTTCATATTGCATCTGATGATGATGATGAGAGGCTGATCGTGCAGGGGGGAGTGAAGAAGCGACAGCCATTTTTTCTGGTACACCCAGTACCCCTGGCAGCAGCACTGCAGTTGTAGCGCCCACACCCTCTACCCCTGCAACATGTATGAGGCCCACTAAGAGTCTGGGACCGACACCAATGCAAAAAACTAAATCACTGAGCCTAACTGGTTTGTAGTCTGCATCATCATCATCATCACGTAAAATGGTCCAGCCCACCATTACAGCATGTTTTGGTCGAAACCGCCATTTGAACGCAACCACCCAATGGTGTAATCACCTGATTCAGTTGCTCAGAAATTGTCTCATTGTTGTTATGCGCCTTAAGAGTGCACACCATCCTCAGACAGATGGGCAAACGGAAATAGTGAACCAAGGTCTAGAACAATACTTAAATTGTCAGTTACTTCTTTCCTCTGATGATTGTTATACATTTCTATGGGCGGCTGAGTTTGCTTTCATTAATAGGAATCATTCTTCTATAGGCCATTCTCCTTTTTTCTGTAATTTCGGATTCAATAATCGTTTCCTACCTTTGTCTCCTCCTGTCACAACACCAACTCCTGCAGGCTTAGACTGTGTAAATCACCTTCATGAGACACTAAAAACAGCAGAACATGAGCTAAACAAAGAAAAGAGCATGTACAAAGATAGTGCGGCTCTCAATCGCCGACCATCTCCTGACTGAGCAATCGGAGACAGGGTGTGGTTGTCCACACAAAAGATTGCACTGAAAGGTACACATAAGTTTAAGCCTTGTTTCATTGCACCCCTTACAATCTTCAAGGTGGTTAACCCTGTTGTCATGAAGTAGGATCTACCATCTTCTCTTAATATCTACCTTTTTTTATGTCTCATTACTAAAACGAGTGGTTCTTGGAGCTAACCTACCTATCTGAGATTCCCCCACATTGGTAGGTGATGAACATGAATACGAAGTAGAGTCTAATGTTAATTCCCCCATAGTGAGACGCAGATTGCACTATATAGTCCACTGAAAGGGGTAATGCCCAGAAGATCATACATTGGAACACGCTGGGCATGTCCATGCCCCTCTATTATTGCTATTTTTCCAGAGACGATATCCTGGTAACCTGAAACCAGTAGGCGGGGTACTGGGGTGTGTACTATTGGTCCTCCTCCACTCCTGTTCACATTTGTGCTCAGAGCGGAGTCGAACAAGAATAAAAGAGGCGAGCAGCCTAAGAGCGTGCTTTATAATTCAGTTTGATGTGTCCGTTCCATCCTGACTCTTACCTAATTACCTTCCTGGTCACCAGCGTGTTTGCTGTTCCATTGTCGGGCATCCATCTCGTTGTTCCAGCTATGTTCGGATTTTTACCTGGAGTCCTTCCGGATTACTGACAGGCACAGCATTTCCTCTACAGGTATCTGCCTAAGTGTTTCAGCCTCTCTCCCTTGATTTCTGCAAAGGCATCCAGCATTGTTTGGACCTTCTCATTGTTCCTGCTAAGACAAAAAGAAAAGCAATCATGCTTTAAAGAATACGTGTGTTGCCAAAAGGCGGTAACATTTTACCTTACAATTGGGCTTTTGTGTAAAGTACTTATCTAATTTGCATTTTCTTGGTTTGTGGACCTCATGCTTCTTTGCTTGCATTACTGGATGGCTGTAAGGACAATATAATTATAACTCAGTTTCCTGATGACATAAGGGCTGATTTGTTTTTGTACCTGACCCTGCACCTTTATGTGTATTATCATTATTTTATTATCCAGGATGTGAACATATGTTTTTTTGTTTTTTCCTGATATATGTTGGATATGAATCTATTCAGCTTGATTGGATTCTCACTTGATATATCTTAGATTAGTTACACTACTTACTTATTATTATACATAATCTTGTTATTACTCTGAGTAAACCATCTAACAAAGGATTTTTCCATTTCTAGATAATCCAAACTGTGTCTATTCTCTGCTATCCTATCTACTGCTATATGGAAGAGGGACTCGACCCAGGTAGTTTTATTTAGTGTAATAACATTATGTGCTGATTAATGGTATCACCATATACATATACATGATAACACTTATAGCCTTGTTTACTCTACAGGAACCACATACCACTCCACAAGAATATCCATTACTGAAAAGAGTTGGGTATGTGCCTTTCTTTGTTTTGTTTTCCTTCTTCCCCCATTCCCATTGTGTTGGTTTTGACATTGTTGGGCTGCCTCTGATGGGTGTGGGAAGTTGGGACCAGCATCAGACCTTGCATCTCGCTCCTGCGGAAACAACAGGTGAAAATTACAGTTGGGTTACAAGTCCCACGCAGTGTCTGAAAATGTGGAGTCAGTGCCCTTGTAATTATAATCACAATATCTTTGATGTAGAGGTATCCCCAGCCTTGACCCCAGAAGTACAGAAGGGAGTAAACAAGCCCTTTGTGAGAGGGCATGACACAGCCTATACAAATGTATGTGTACCCCGCCTTCCTCTCTCCCAGCCCAGAAAGGCCATTCATTATGTAGATGCACCCAGCCCTTCCTGTGTGATGGCTGAAAGTATGCACAAAGTTTAACTGTCACTCTGCCCTAGACATGGGTTGGAGTCAGGCTGCAAAGTACAATGAGTTATAAGCACAGAGAAATGTTCACTTTCTAAAAGTAGCATTTCTAAAATAGTAATGACAAATCCACCTATACCAATAAGCATTAAGCTTCACTACCATTTTAAAAATCCCAAACATGGCAGAGCTACTTGTTTTCGATCAGGAATCACCACTTAAATATTTATAAGGGATATTCCCAATACTAGTCTGGGAGAGGAGTAGGCCTCACATTACTGAGAAACACAATGCAGTGTTTGTCACTACCAGGACATGCCGCACAATAAAGGCACATGCCCTACATTTTACTTACACAGCACCATGCCCGTAGGGCTTCCTATGGTCTACCTTAGGAGTGACCTCTGTAAGTAGTAAAATGGGAGTTTATAGCTGGGCATGTAGTTCTAAATGCCAAGTCAAGGGGGCAGTAAACTGCACGTGTGGCCCTGCAGTGGCAGGTTTGAAAGGCTACTTCGGTGGGTGGCGCAAGCAGCGCTGTGGGCTAACCAGTACCATTTAATTTACAGAGGCGGAGTATATTGGATACCACTTTATAAGGGACTTACAAGAAAACTAAATATGCCAAACAGATGTAAACCAATCCTAACAAGTTTTCGGGGTGAGAACACAGGCACTTTAGCAATGATTAGCGGTGGTACATTTCCCAGAGTCCTAAAGCCAACAAACAGAGGGTGCACAAATTAGGAGGAAGAAGACAAAAAGTTTGAGAATAACCCTGCAAAAAGGACCAGGTCCAAAACCATTGCAATAAAACATTCCTGGAAGAGGAGACGTGGTAGAGAAATCAGGTGATAGATAGAAGATATATTGAAGGGCAAAGTGATGGCAGAGAGGAAAGATGGTCTGAAGAGATGGTAAAGAGCGATGGCAGAAGAAAAAGTGAAGGAAGGGATAGATGATTGTGGGTATAGATGATGGAGGGAAGCGATGAAGGAGATAGAGGAAAAAGGAAAGGAGAGGAAAGAAGGTAAAGAGAGAGAAGGAGTTGAAAGATGATAGAGTCAAGAGGTGAATGTTAAACTTCATGGAGAAATGATAAAAGGTGAAACCTTAGTTTCCATGCTGTGCTCTCTTCTGAAAAAGGAGCGAGCAGATCTTGGACCGCTTGTCTGCTTTGTGGATGGGGAGCCCATAAACAGGCAGCAAGGTGGAGGACTTTCTTCAACTAACAGGGAGACGCCAGGTGACTATGTGGACCGGCACCAAGTCCCTACACACAGGATTTGAGAGGATCCAGCTGAGGCTGGTATTTATGTACCCACGTGATATTTGATGGATGGTGCCAATTTTTGGTGATTGAAGAATTTACTTCAGATATACCCTTGCTCTGATGAAGCCGCAAGAAATGAATGGCTGAAACGTGACTGCGTCGACAAAACTAGGAGGAGTCTTATTAATTTAGAATTTTTTCCTTATAGTAAGGGCGCCTACAGATAAAAAGGATAAGAGGTGTGATATCTAAGGCACATAGGTGACGTCCTCAGAGTGTATTACACAGAATAAAGAGTGTACATTTGTTCACGTTATATTTAGTTTTTTTTTGTAAATGTTGTATATAGTGTGTTTATGTATTGTTCTACATATGTGATTGTGATTTATATGTGACTTTCTGTCTCTATATATGTGTTGTATATTCTATGTTTGATATACGTGTATTTGATTTTCTGTGCATCTAGCACCATCCTATGACATGTGTATTTTATAGAACTATGTTTAGTTAGTTGTAAGAAAGGTGTAAATGTCAGGGTAATTGATTGTGCCTTGTACAAAAATGAAATAGTTGATTGATCCCTCCTTACTTTTTCTATTATACATCTGTGCTCTCTTCTGCAGCGCATGCACTACAGAAAATCCAGTTCATATATTAATAGAGTTTTTGTGCACACCAATATTGAACAGATTGTACTTGGCCACAGTATTTGGCCCAGGGGCATAGCAACCAATGGTGCAGCAGGTGCAATGGCATGGGGGTCCATTTACCTGAGAAACAACATAACTCAGATTATTGCTGTATTTCATGGACCAAGCAGAAGTCAGAGGGCCTTTTTCCCTTGCTTTCACTACTTCCATGACACCCTTGTTAAGCCAATGCTCTATCCATAACTTGCCATATAAAATGCCATTCTATGTGAGTCACATGGCGGGGAGTAGCCAAATAGAATGTTTGTAGTACTGGCAAGATCCCAATGTCGTTTCGCCTTGATAAATGAGACTATATCAGCTGTTCTTGATTTCAGATAAACTCTTATTTCTTGCCTTGTTGGTCCTTTGCTGCAATTATTAAGTCTGCTCAGTTGTAGACTAGAATGCACCGAGCATGGTGCCTCTGCAGCCCAATTTAACCCCTTCTCTGCGGCGGCTATTCCGCCGCAGTGCTAAGGGGGCGGGGCGGCCGCGCGGCGGCCGCATGCTGGTGACGGAACCGCTCCGTCACCAGCGTCGGTTGCGCTGTGCTTATGACGGAACGGTTCCGTCATGGTCCGCCCCGCTCAATGGAATGCTCAGCGCAGGCGCGAAATTCGCGCCGCGCAGGAGCACCGGGCGGGCCATGACGGAACCGCTCCGTCACCAGCACAGCGCACCCGCAGCTGATGACGGAGCGGTTAAAGGGACGCAACGTTAAATAGTGCAGAAGGTGCTACGGTATCAAGACTGAGGGTAAGGGCCCACTCTTCTTGCCAGGGTCTCTGGCACCCTTGGAACACTGCTAACAATTTAGAAAAAGATGCACTATTCAGATTCGCACAGGATGGGGATCAGCCATTTGTAGCTGGACTTGCATCTGTGGATGTGTAAAGCTCTGCTGCAGATCTGCATGTGCTGAATCTCTAAATCAACAGTGGACCACCACCTGGGGTTTTGATGATGCTGTCCGCTGGCCACTTGTCGACAAGGAATTTGCCCTATTAGGTCAAAAGCCAGCTACCCCGGCGGCGGAGGTACTACACAGGATGAACCATCTCTCTGCTGTCAAATACTCATCAGAGGTTCACCATTTACTTAACTGTACTATTAAAAATCCCCACCAGGCGTGTCCACTCGTCTACACTGGACGGTCCAATGCCAGATGTTCACAATATCCTCATGAGACCCATTTACTCTACATACTGGGGACACTGTTTAAGTCATCCCTGCAATGCATTCTTATGATACAAGATCATTATGGAAACTACCATGGCAATGTTAGCTTGATATACAGGAGAAATTGTGGAAATTGCGTTATCATTGTTTGCGCAACGTACAGGAGCATTGTGGACACAAAGGGGTTATTTACAAGCCCCTTGCTCCGCCAGTGAGTCACTTTTAAAATGGGAAAAAGTGATGTACGGGCGGCGCAAGGGGCTTGTAAATAAGCACAGAAAGGCTCGTGAGTGGGACAAGGGGCACGGTCTTAAAACAGCAATCACAGCGAAACAAACAGCGACATCAAGAGTGCGCAAACACCAACATTGAGAGTGTGTCGGTGTTTGCTCCACAGTGAAATGCACGCAAATCTGAACACCACAGCGCAGACTTACAAGAAAGTGATGCATCTGCGCCACCCTGGGAAACCCTTGCGCCACCATGGATGCACCATATTTATAATACGGCGCACCATGGTGCAAGGATTGACAGATGTGTCCAAAATTTGGACGCATCTGTTGGCGCAAAAGTCCTGCATTGCTGGAGTCGTGTCGCACGCACAACGCAACTGCTGCGCCACTGAGCTGGTGTAAGGCTTTGATGCAGTGGAATCCAAGAAGTGACGCAGTGAAATCTTGTAGATTTCACTGCGTCACTTCTACCAGGCTTTTTTTGCGTGGGAATACCCACCCTGCATACAATACACCTGATGGAGGCATAATATGACGCAGGGCTTTACAACACAACACATCTCCGTAGATGCGTCACGTTGTAAATAAGTCGCATTTTTACGCCGCCGCTGCGTACCAAAAAGAGATGCAACGGCGGCGCAAAAATGATGAACGGGGCTTTGTAAATCTGCCCCCTCATTTCGTACTTACTAGCATCCCAGGACAACAACAGCTACCTCGCACAGCAGCAGCAATCTTCAAATTCTGGTGATGTTTCTATTTTCGGACAGAGGTATTTAGATGTGCAATTATATGTCTGCTGGCGCACAAAGCGCCTCAGCATTAGGACCTGTCACAATATTTAAAATCGCACATAAGATATTGTTAGAGTTATTCTGTAGTAGTGAACACAGTATGTGATAGGTACTCGTTCACCAATAGGACAACAATTTGTTTCTGCTGTGTTGTGTACCCAGAAGGGAAAAAACACTTAGAACGCAACTTTTACAATGCACTACCTTTACAATGAAACTTTTACAACGCAACATCCATTACAACGCATGCCATTACAACGCAACCATTACAACGCATGTCACTACAACGCATGTCACTACAACACAGTCATTACAACGCAATCATTACAATGCATACCATTACAACGCATACCATTACAACGCATACCATTACAACGCATACCATTACAACGCATACCTACACTATTCAACACTTACCCTACTGTTGTACCCCCTGGAGTTAGAATAGTAATTTTTACCCCTACACTATCCAACACGTACCCTACTGTTGCACCCCCCAGGAGTTAGAATAGTAATTGTTACCCCTCCACTATCCAATACTTACCATACATGCAATGTAATGGTATGCGTTGTAATGGAATGCGTTGTAAATGTAGTATGCGTTGTAGTGGAATGCGTTGTAAAGGTAGTTTCAAAGAATTCATTGTAATGGCATGCGTTGTAATGGAATGCGTTGTAATGGATGTTGCGGTGTAAAAAATGCGTTGTAAAGGTATGCATTGTAAAAGTATGCGTTGTAACGACATACATCCGTACCCAGAATGTTTTATCAAGATCTTGCTTTCCACATGGGCACATGCATCATTTACTGCTGCTCCTGGGTACAGTGGCAGAGGTAGTATACTTCATTAGATCCATTTCAGAAGAACTGCCTGCACTTCAATTATCTTTTAAGTAAATGAATTTTAAACTTTGCTTTTGAAAGCCCAATCTGAACACATTGGGAATTAATTACAAGCCCCTTGCGCATCCGGTACTTCACTTTTCCCATAATAAAAGTGACACACCGGTGGCGCAAGGGGCATGTAAATGAGCTCCAAATTTTCCAATACTTTCTTTGAGGAGGAGGGCCCTTCAGCCCACATAGAGAACCAATTTACATAGTGAAAAGTGGGAGGAGTAAAACATTTCCGCTGGAACTGCTCTGGGTTCACAGCATTTCTGAATGTATGAGAACTGAACAAGTAATGTGCCAGACAGGTTGTGAGTGTAAAAAGTCCCCTGGACTTAATTTCATGGAGAGTGGCAACAATGCTTACATTAGTCAAGCGTCACAGAAACGGAACCGAGGTGATTACGTCGAGACTTAAAAGATATATTCCTTTGACTTCTAAAGGGTGTCTTGGGGCCAGATTCGGTGGCTCTCAGATTCAACATGAACAGGCGTTGTGAAGAATTTACGTACATAGTACCTATGAAATTTAATCAATTGATTTCAAATACAATGTCCACTTGTCTTTCAAGCGTTTGGTTTTGTTAGAGTGCTGTGTAATTAATGCTCACAAACATTCTGTTCTTTTCAGTTTGGAAGCTGTGGGCTATGTGAAACTTGATTTTGCCAGCTAGTTTTGTGAGATTGGAAAACTTTGTAAATTTAACAAGTTGAGAAGTTTGTCAAGTTCACAGAATTCCCTGTGTGTCAAATGTGCAAATACATTTAGTTAATGCTTTTTCCCATTCAGTCCTTATAGAGGATTAATTCGTCAGCAAAAATAGGTTATTTAGGTTTTTTTCTCCTGCGAAATCTACTTTTTGTCAAGCCAAACAGTTTACAAAATAGTGGGGCATATTAGCAAGAAATGGTGATAACTATCACTAAACTAGGTTAGCGCTAGTGTTTTTATCACTGTGGATCCCTGCAAGTTATCGCCCTATTAGCAACGTATTACCAACGTGTTGCTGACAGGCGATAGCTTCAGGGAAAACTGCTGCTAACATTAGCGCGATGGCGTTAATGAAACCGCAAATAGAGGGCGGAACCCAGCAAAAAGCCCTTAGCGATAGAAAAAGGCACCCTAAGCAGCAAGTGTAGACTTAGCCTATCAGTCCACCTCCAACATAAATGATGTACAAAAATTTCCAAATGCAGACTTGAGCAGCCAGGGCCAAGTGCAGCACACATCAAAAACCCCCTCAAGCCACCCAACATCCTGGTTGACCAGGATGAGAGTCTGGATGCCTCGCTTGACCTGCGTCTGGTTCCTGGATCCCCCGCTGGAACAGCGTCTGGTTCCTGGATCCTTTGCTGGACCTGCATCTGGTTCCTGGATCCCTCGCTGGACCTGCGTCTCATTCCTGGATCGCTCACTGGACCTGCGTCTGGTGCCTAGATCCCTTGCTAGACCTGTGTCCGGTTCCTGGATCCCTTGCTGAATCTGCGTCTGGAGAGGAACAATCATCACATGATGCTAACGCAATCAATCACTCAGGGGAATTGTAAGCGCGCTACTCACCCGTTAGGTTCTCGCGTCACTGCGGGGGTGTGGGGTGCAGATCTGTTAGCCAAGAGCCAGGTCTTGAGTGTCTTCCTAAAGGTGTTCAGGGAGGAGGCACCTCTGATGTCTGCTGGTAGCTCATTCCAGGTATTGGATGCAAGTTGGGAGAAGGATCCTCCGCCTGCTCTGGCTCTGTGGATGCGTGGTGTTTCGGACAGTGTGAGGTTGGAAGATCGGATGTCTCATATGTATATGTGGAAGTTGATTCTGCCATTGAGGTATTTGATTAAGTTGTTGTGCTGGTATTTGTAGGCGTGATTAATGATTTTGAAGGTGACTCATTTCACCACGGGGAGACAGTGGAGTCTATGTATGTGTTGGCTGATGTGTCAGTGCAGGGGGATGCAGAGGACAAGTCTGGTGGCGGTGTACTGTAATGTTGGTAGTTTGCTGAGTAGAGACTTGTAAATGGCGGCGTAGAGTGCATTTCCATTGACCATTCTGCTGGTGATGACTGCATGGGTGACTGTCTTCTTTGACTCCGGGGGGGATCCATTTGAAGGTCTTGTGGAGGATGCGTAGGGTGTTGAAGCAGCTGGAGGTGACGGTGTAGACCTGTCTGTTCATGGTGATGGATGGGTCGAAAACAATGCCGAGGTTTCTGGCATGGTCCGAGGGGGTAGGTGGGATTCTGAGGGCAAAGGCCAACAGGTGTTGTCCCATGCTGAAGGGGTGCTTCCAAGGACAAGGACTTCTGTCTTCTAGGCATTGAGCTTCAGGCAGCAGTTGGTCATCCAGACTGCAATGCCCTGCATTCCTTTCCGGAAGTCAAGTCTGGCGGTGGTGGGGACTTTGGTGAGGGAGAGGATGAGCTTGGTGTCGTCAGCATAGGATATGATGTTGAGGTTGTGTTGTGAGACCATGGCCTCAAGACTGCCATGTAGATGTTGAAGAGGGTCGGGCCCGATATAAACCCTCTGGGACTCCGCAGGTGATTTACGTGGTATCAGAGAGGAAGGTTGTCAGTCTGATCCTTTGGCCTCTTCTGGAGAGGAATGATCGGATCCAGTCGAGGGTTGTTCCTTGTATGCCAGCGTTGTGTAGTCTGGTGACTAGTGCGCGGTGGGAGTCGGTGTCGAAGGCCACTGAAAGGTCGAGAATGATGAGGGCTCTGGAGTGGCCTTGGTCCAGGATGGTGCAGATGCCGTCTGTGTCGGCGAGTAGGGTGATCTCGGTGCTGTGGTGTATGTGAGGGAGAAAGGGGTCAGTGGGGTCCCCCGAGTGGATGCCTCTCATGGTCAAGGTGGTGTATTCGGCTGTGACTGGCATCCAGGTGGAGATGGTGGGCTGGCTGGTGTCTTGGGGGATGGGGGCCGGCTGTGGCATCTGGTGGATGGACAGCAAAGTTATTGTGGAGTATTTTTGGTCTTGAGGTGGAACTAGGTTGCACGCTTATCACAGAGCTCTTGGGACGGGTTGATGTCTGTGCTTTACTGCGTGGGTTGGTGAATTCATGAATGACCTTGAAGAGTTGCTTGGAGTTGGTGGACTTGTTGATGATTTGGTTGTGGTAGTCTGTTATGGAGTCCTTGTAGGTGGTGTCGATTTCAGGTGTCTTGGTGGTTTTTCCAGGTCTTTTCTAGGCATCTGCAGGTGCATATTGCTTCTTGTGAGATCAGTGGTGAACCAGGCGGCCTTCCTGGGTGCTGGTTGTCGGGCTTGCGTAGCAGGGTGAGCTTGTATGAGCAGTTGGAGTTCACTGGCTTCGACGCTGGCATTGGCTGTGTTGGAGTCTGGGGTGGTGGTTAAGGTTTGGGGGCAGTGGAGGCAGGTGAACTGGCCATCGGTCGTGTTTAGCGAGGCCTGTTGTCAGTCTCTGAGTTTTCCATGGTTGAGTGCATGGAGGGTGGTTGAGCTCTATCAGTGGCTGGCCCAAGATCCAGGGTTCCTGGTGCTGGTCGTGGTCGAAACACTGACGGGCACAGACAGGCTTGCTTTAGGTGCGCCTTCAGTGCACCAGCACGGCACGTCTGCTGCGCAACTGCACAGTGGCTGCCATTAAGTAGGGGAGGGACTATCATATGGAATGCTGAAATGCATAAGGACAGTGGTGCGGGCCCGCAGGGGTATCATCCGCGGGAATCGGGAAGTGCGGGCTCAGAGAAGACAAAAATAAAGAATGAAAAGGGAAAAACAAGGGATAACTAACTAATGTAATCATGCTATGTATCCTCAGGGCATTGGAGGGTGGGTAGGACTTCTCCAAACAAGGAGCAAGGCATGGGCGGCTTGTCATGCCCACTCAAGTGCGCAATTACTGTTTGGTTGATGCACAAAGCAGTCATGCGCACTTCCCTGTTTGCAATGCAGGCCGCATTTCAGCCTGCATGGAGAACATGGCCACTCCTTCGGCCCCTGGCTGCCTGACTTGTCCCATTGCCAATTACCAATCAAACAGCCGCATCGCAGCGGTGTGATTGACTCAGGGGAGGGAGCCTGACTGCCTACTTTCTTTTCTTGGAAGCAGATGCAGGAGAGCAGGAGCTACAAAGACATGGGAAACAGCTTTGAAGTAAGACTTCCCTCAATATATTTTAGCAACTCCCGCTCACACACACACATCCCTAGGTCTATGCACCATCCACTGTTCTTTCTGACATTTACCACCTCACATCTGTCCACCCCGCGCTTTCCCCAGTGACAGCAGGCATACCACTCTTGTGCCAAAGGCACATACGTACTTGCAAAGCATGCCATAAAATCGTATTCCTTTCCAATGCATACTAATACTAGGCACATTGCAACAGTAGAGTAGGTGTTGCATAGCGGAGACTTTGAGAACATTGTTCACATTTCAGTGCGTGCAATTGAAAACTATCCTTTGTACCACAAACCTAACTGTGATGCCTGGAATTCCATTTTGAGCACCCACAACATACCCAAAAATCTCATTTTAGACTAATGCACATTCCATTTTCATATTTTACCCCATAATACACCCCATTTTTCATGCTTACCCCAATAAACATCCAAAATTTAAATGTTTACATCTGAAACCCATACTCACCCAAAATACTTAAATTACACTATCACTGACCTCACAATGCGTTGTATTCAAATGCGATCTAACAGCACCTGCGTTGTCAGAGTTGCGTTGTTAACGATGTACTGTAATGGTCATCTTCTGAGCGAAAGGCAACCATAGGCTACCCCATTTGCTTCCAACTCAGTACAAAGGATAATTCCTCTTGGACACTCCACCGATACGATGCTAGCATCCTCCTCGCCATTAACCCTGGACGCCACCTCGCCTGCCAGGACCAATCTCTGCTCCGGACATCGCTGTCACTGACAACTGCAGTGTCGACCGCAAGGAGCACCCCAACCATCAGAGAGGAGGCTTTGCAACCACCTACAGAAGCACACTCCGACTGATCACGCGCTCTAATGACCCAAGGGTGACCATGGACTACGGCAACTTCAAGATCCGGACCAGGCCCATGAACATCCTCTGCAGCACCCTCATGTGCAGGCCCCATGGGCCATGGCCCCCATTCTCTAATTTCATTGTAGACCTCATTGCACCCCAGGGTCTCCCATACACAGACAACATCCACCTCTGTAACCTCAAGTTCCTCCTGGGGAACCTAAGTCTAGTTAGTGGGAAACATTCTTAATTTTGATCTAGTTAGTGGGAAACGTTCTTCATTAGGCTTAATTGCTACAATACCAAGTCCAGAGGCACTAGCACCGAGTGCTAGTCATCACTTGGTCATAGCACCAGTGGATGTGCATTGTGAGGAGGGGGAGGGGGCTTGTCCCTGATCTCCTCAGATATTGATACAAACCACGGCAATTCACATGGTATTGGGGCTGAGGATAGTGTGCTCCTGGCTAGTCAATCTCTGCTGGACTCATCCTTCGATGAAGACCCCATGAGAAACTCTTCGCGCAAGGGGAAAAGATGTAAGAGATGCCAGAGGGGAGGTGTCACCAAGATCCCAAAAATAAATGGCTTACCCATTCCAACCATTACTCCCGAAGTAACTACTAATCCACTCCCTGTTTTGGTTATGAATGATTCCCTGCGTCCTCCCAACATCTCTTTTGGGTCCTCAGATCCCTGTCCCACGTGTCTTAATAGTGATGATGGCTTGTTGGGTAAAATAGAAGCTTTATTCAAATCCCTTTTACTGCCCGTTCTGGAAAGAGCTAGAGCGATGACCACAAAATTGGATGCTCTCGAGAATCTTGTTAATATCAATACTGGGCTTCTAAAAAAACTAGTCTATCCTCAAAGCGCTCTGGCGAATCATATCCCTTCTAGTAATCTTAAATCAAGGGGAACAGTGGCTACAGGTGAATTATTTTCCATAGCATCTGCTAAGCCAGCACCCATCAGGCCAGCCTTGAATAAACTTGAAGGGACGGGGGTAGGGGGAAGAATTGTAAATAATGACAACACACCCATAGTGGCTACGACTTCACAGGTCCCAAAGAAGGCTAGCACTAAATTTAACCTCATGCGTCAGCCGAGTATCTCTAAGCCGCTTGTGGTTAAGTCAGCCCAAAGGGGTGACTCCAACACATCCATAAAACCCAAAATAAGTAATGGAGTTGCGGGGAGTAGAATCACCAATACCTCCATTCCCTCCGCGAAGGTCAATAAACGGGGACCCCCCACACAGACTTACCAGTTGAAGCCACCCCATACACGATTGTCCTAACAGGTGTCGCACTCATTAGGGAGGGCCACACTGAACACTATCGGGATCTCAAAAATAAAGTCGTATTTTGGCTAAACAAACATCGTCCCCTCCCTCCCCCCTCTTCCACAGATATATTGAATGTGAGAAGAGTTGACTGGGTGGGCCACTCTACTAAGGACTTAGAAGGGGACTGTATCATCATATCCTTTAAGGACCCATGGGTAGTGGATTTTATACGCAGGGAAGCGAGGCTTGGTAGGCTGGGTGATGTGCAGACATTGGGTCTTGAGTACTTTTATCCCAAACGATCTGGTGAGTTCCCCCCCCCCCAACCACATGATTCCAAGAAGACCCTTCAGATGATTCCAAGCAGATAGAATTCCCTCTACCCTGTACTATCCTATATTGTTTAACCGCTTCGAATCCCTTTGTGGTCTGGAGGGTATCGACTGACTCTACTCTGTGGTTGGGAGCGGGAGTGTTTCAAGCAATTATGTTGGTGGGGCTAACGAAGTCTGCAACATGGCATCCATTGTGGAGCAAGGTACCCAGGATTTTGAGATGGGGACAGCACCCATTTTTAATAAGAATGTTACTCTGGAGGTGGATCCTCAATCCAGCAAGCGTGACTTTTCGGGAGTGGTTCAATGTGTTCAGAATGTCACCGTACCCCCCAGCCAGGCTGTGTCGCTCAAACTAGCCTCATGGAATATAGTGGGGTTAAAGGGGCGCATGGGTTCAGAGGATTGGGTAGACTTTATTGACACCTTTGACATTTTATTGTTTCAAGAGAGTTGGGCTCCTGATCCAATCCACAGGGTTGGGTTTTTAAATTTTTTCGAACCAGCAGTGAAGGGTCACAAAGGTAGAGCCTCAGGGGGCTTAGTTATCTGGGTCAAACAGTCTATTGGCTATAGACCAGTGGAAATTGTAGTGGATAACCCGGATCTCCTGGAAATTAAATTATGCAAGGAAAATTGTCAAGAGGTTATAGTTATTAACGTCTATGCCCGAGGCCGCCCCGGAGGGCGTTGTCCAGCCATATTAAATGTATTAGATTCTTATCTTGAAGGAATTGGGAGAGATAAGTTCCTCCTCTTAGCAGGGGATCTTAACTGCACTTTTGAACCTTTGCTCAGTGCGGGGGAGGACCTGGGGTAGGAGGATGACATCGTGTGGAATATCCCAATGCTGTCCCTGAATAATATCAAAAGGGGCATAGAGGCGGCCTTACATTGGGCGGGGTTGTGTTTGGATTGGGGTCTGCGAGCAGTCAATGGGCGTACGGCCTCTGATAAGGCCGGCAAACCCACTTTTGACAATGGGGTTAGCAAAAGCAGACTAGATTATATTTTGTTAAAAATGGAATATTGGTCTCTTCTGGTCGACATGGAAGTCATGGTTCACCCAGAAAGCGATCATAATCCATTGTCCCTTAGTTTAAGACTCCCTGATGTCCCCGGTGGGTCTAAATCCACTGCATATCTAACGGGTGATGCCGCCTTGACTAATGACAGAAGAAGGCTCAAATGGTCTAGGGTTGTGGAGGATCCCTCCATCCTAGACGATATAACCGAAGTAGCTTCGTCGACCCTGAGCGACATCTTGAAATTATCCTCCACCACGGCTGCCATTGACCAGATCTGTGACCCTTACGAACAGTGTTTTATCAAACTTAAGGCCCTTTTAACCCTTCCATTAACTCAAGGAAAGGCGAAGGCACAGGGTTGTCAAGAAAAAGGGTACAATAAAACCTGCAGAGTCGCACATAGCAAATTAATTAAAACAGCTAAATCTAGGATCACAAGCGATATAAAAGGCACGCTCAAGGTACAAAAAAGTACAGTGGGTGGCGAAAAAAGAGTGGGATGAACGGCATTGGTCTGGCCTTTTAGAGGCCGTTAGCTCCCCTAATCAAGTAAAATTTTGGGAAATAGTGAAGTGGGGCAGGAACCCCGAATCACAAATCCCTGTTAATCATGTGTCTGTGGAAGCATGGGTTGAATTCTATTCTAGCCAGTTTTTGGATCCTGATTTGGAATCTTGTAATGGCCAAGTCAAATGGGAAACTTCCATTCCCACTCATAACGAAGTGCTAACTTT
Source organism: Lissotriton vulgaris (assembly GCF_964263255.1). NCBI lineage: Eukaryota > Metazoa > Chordata > Amphibia > Caudata > Salamandridae > Lissotriton > Lissotriton vulgaris. Next base: position 23,526 of record NW_028254128.1, read on the forward strand.
TACCTCTTTAGAAACCGAGTTTGCACTTCGCCTGGTTCAGTGTGGGAAAGCGCCAGGGTTGGATTCCATCCCGGCCGACCTATTTAAAACTAACCTTCAACTCTGGGTTCCCTACATAACCTCGGGTGCCAGTGCCATTGCTAAGGGGGCACGGATCTCAGTGTCCTGGAAGGGTGCGGAAATTCTCCCCATTTTAAAAAAGGGGATCGTTCGGTCTCGGGCAATTATCGCCCCATAAGCCTAATCGATTCCCTACAAAAGATCACTGCCAGGATGGTCCTTGCTAGAGTCCAGGGTTGGATGGAGATGGAAAGTATCCTTTCCCCACTACAGGCCGGCTTTAGATCAGGCACCAGCACCATCGACCAGGTCTTCAGATTTAGCCTGATTTACTGCAAGGTGGTCCTGTTGGGCGGCAGGTCCATCTATGCCGCCTTTGTAAAGTCGGCCTTCGACCTTGTGCCTAGGGCCAAACTGTGGGCTGTCCTGAAAAACCTGGGACTGCCGCCGGAATTGCTCGACCTGGTAGTAAGACTACACAAGGGCAACTTTTCCAGGGTGAGATGGGGAGGCCAAGGGCAGGAGACAGATAGCTTCTCCGTAACTCGAGGCATCCGTCAGGGTTGTGTGTTGGCACCCACGCTCTTTTTGTTGTTTATTGACCAGGTGGTGAAGTTTTTTGCTGACACTTCCTCTGATGCTCCCTCACTGGGTGGGACTAAGTTCCCCATGCTCATCTTCGCCGATGACACCTTGCTCCACTCAAAGACCCGTAGTGGCCTGCAAACCGCATTAAACAGATTCGACGAGTTTTGCAAGGTCAACGACATGAAAATAAATGTGAGCAAAACCACATTTATGGTCTTAACTAAAAGCCGCCCCATTAAAAGTTCAGTGAGCATGAATGGCGAATGTCTTGAACAAGTAGAGGTCATGACCTATCTAGGAGTAACCCTGGATCACAGCCTTAGCTGGAAACCACAGGTTGACACACTTCACCTAAGATTTGCACGCCTCACTGGTTGTCTCCTGCAGGAGCAAAAAAGGTCTCTAACAAAAAGGGTTAAACCCGCTCTTAGGATCTATGATACTAAGGTCAGCTCTGCTATTTTATACGGGGCTGATCTATGGGGGTATATGGACCTATCATCTCTGGTAAAAGTCCAAAAAAATGTATGCGTAAACTGGTAGGAATTCCCCAATCCGCCCCGACCAAACCATTCTGTCTGGACCTGGGTTGTAAACCTATCAACGAGATGGCTCGAAATCGGCTAGTAGCTCTGTGGAGACGCATTTGGACGTCCCCAGATTTAAGCCTCTTTGCCAGGGAATTAGAGGAAGTAAGATCAGCTTGGGGGTCCAGTAGTATACCCTGGCTGCGCAAAGTTAAACTAGTCTTGGAAGACATGGGTTGTAACCAGCTGAGGGCCTCCCCAGGGTCCACTATCTTTCCCTCCAAGCAAGACTTCAAAGCACTATATTGGGCCTTTGTTCGACGAGAGTCTGTCATTAGCTCAGATGCTACTAGCTTAACAGGTAGATTCCTGTCTCACAAACTGGATCCCTCCTATGAGATTTACTGGGACGTCATAACTAAGTCACTTGATAAAAACTGTACCACCAGTTTCGAGTTGGGTCTCTGCCTTTAAGGTCTTTTACCAAGAAGTGGTCCCCCCCTTCAAATGATTCCTACCCATGGTGTACTCTCCACAAGGAGAGTGCTGGTCATTTTTTATTTCCATGCCCTGCCTATCACGCACCAAGAAACAAATAGATTAGGCCTATTTGCCGCCAGCTTAAAGTTCGAGGGAGTGCTGAGGCTTTGTGGGCGCTACGTACCACCACCTCAGAAGTGGTAGTCTTAGGTGTTGCCAAATACCTGGGGTGGGCATGGGTTATAAGAGCCAGACATTTGCAGGCATCTTGATCCTTTCTTTTTTAAATGGTTTTAAAATATGAGGTCTTTATTATAATGTTTAATTCTTTATTAACAATGACATTTTCTATGTAATTATGATGATCTTAACGTATTTCTTTTTATTGTATGTTTTATACTCCTTTGCCATAAGATGTCGCAATAAAGACTTTAAAACCTGAAACCTGACCAGAGCACCACACCCTCCTGGGGAGGGTCATCCGGCATCAGACGCAAGCAGCAAGGCACCTCGACAGGCCACATAGCAAGACACATAGTCGAGCACGTCACCTACGCCAGCGGGTACTTCCACTACAGCCACAACTCTGGACACTCCTGGCACTACCGTCATTGGATGAAACACATCTTCACCTTGCCCACCGGATGCCAGCGCCATCATCGCACCCCTTCACAGCTGGATAAAGGTCACCGCAGAACGTCTCATTAACTCCCTCCTAACCGACACTCCACCAATGCTTCCAAATGATGACACCGCAGCCCGCAGCCACCACCGATGGATCTCCAACAACGCTGACATTCGGGCATCCCTCATGAACGGCACTGCGTGAGTACCTTCTGCCTGGCAGGTGTGAGGGTGGGGCATTGCCATAGGTATAGGCTGGCCCCATGCATTGCTGGAGTTGCGTCATGGTTGTAACACAACTGCAGCAATGCATGATTTTAGTGTAGACAGATACGTCAGGATTCATGACGTATCTGTCATTAATTGTGTCATGGAGCGCTGTCCAGTGAGTACAGCTCATTCATGCCTTTGCAAGGGGGGATAATGAGAAGTGTTGCAACGCTGTGTTGTTGCAGCGCAGCAACACTTTTTATGACTGGAGCCCAGTTATGCGCACCATCTTATTGATGGTGCACATTCCTGTATTTTTGTCACAGGGTAGCGCTACAACATTGCTAGCACTCGCTGTCCAGCTCCAGACGCATGCATAGATATGACCCCAAGACTTATCCCCCTTCTTAAGACCAGCTATTTTCTGGTCTTAAGTTCCTGCAGCTAACGTGCCTTAGAGCGACTTTTTTTGTCGCTTTGTGGGTCCTTGCCATCCTTGCTAATAGGGCGAAGTGTGGTTAGCGGGAGTTTTTGGGATATTAAAGATGGAACGCCTACCTTGCACGTCAATTGCAAAAATTATCACTGGCATGCAAGGCGATAGAAAAAACGGCTGCTATTGCCGGAAAGCTCTCGCTAACTCCTGTTAGCGACAGCTTGCTAATAGGGAGATAAATATATTACCATTTTAGCAACAAAAAAGTGCCACAAAAGCGGTTATAAGCCCTTGCTAATATGCCTCTGTACAACTCTTTATGCGGTAAGGTAGCTCCCAATATAGCTGCTGCAGCAGCTTTAACTGCTAGGATAGGTAGTTATTTTAGTTTCATGTTGTTAATCCAGCATTCCTTCCTAATAAAAGTAATTAGTCATAAAATTAAATGATTAAGATCTCAGTTCAAACCTGGTACTTAGATGCACATGTTTTTGACATGGATTAGTTTATGAATTACTGGAAAGATATCTTTCAAAATACTAATTGAATTCCTGTGTATAATGCATATCCAAAAAGATGCAAAACATAACATAAAAAATATATGGGATTCATATTTGTTTCATTGTTATTTTCAGAGACAACCTTACTGGGCCCTGCAGATTTAATTCAAACCTTATAAAGCATATCTGGAGCTGGAGTTAAGAAAAGCACGAGATTCATAACAGTTATTACAACAATAATATGATTCACGTAAGAAGTTAAACATTTTCTGAGGAAGTAGGATCTGGTACGAGTATGTAGAGATAAAGAACGTGATGCCTGTATTGCGAGAATGGCAAACATAGGAGTGTTAAGCCTGAATTCACATGGAACTCTCAGGATTTACTCATAAGATTAATTTACATACAGTGAATCTAAATGGAACTCATTTACATAGACGTACGTGATCCTAAAACAACTAGATCTATGGCTGACTGTAGCAAATGGGTTCCAACCATTTCGTTCCTCTGCATTTTTTTCGATTTGACTACCTTGTTTTTGGATTTGAAAAAAGAAGAACAACGGTGGAGGATTCCCATCAAAGAAAGCACCTGGTCAAATATTCTCACAAAATTAATTTAGACCCACATTATAGTGCATGGGACAATATGTGTGCACACTTCAGTAACACCCACCGTTACAATGTTGGTTCAAAACATGAACTATGAATTACTTTAAACAAGGTCAAGGTGCACCACTTTGGAGTTTGCATGAACTGACAACTTTGATGAGGTTAGCAGCAATGATCACATTAGTTGTTACTTGTGTCCTTTAAGAGTTCTTTTATTAAGTTCAGTTGTAAGTAACAAATCACACACAGGAGCTACAGCCGACGCGTTTCGTCCTCTTGGGACTTCTTCAGGGCGAAGTGAGCAAAAATAGATAGACTAGTATCCTTGTGTCTTCTCCCGTGATTATCAGGGTACGTGGAGATCTCTGTAGCGAGTTGTTATACTTGATAGAGCATCCTGTTGAACAAAAAGTTCTCTGTGGAGGGATCTCGTATGTCCGAGTCGTTCTTATTATTGAATGGTGTATATCTATTTGTGGTCTGTACTGCCAAAATTCTCTTGAAAGGGTGTTTCAATATTGTACATATAAATATCATCAAGAATATAGATGATGATCCAAAAAGAGCTGGAACCAGGGTAGTAGTGAATGTAGGTATTAATCTGGCTATCTATTGTAGTTAGCTTGTTATGAGGAAAAGGGTATTGAGGCTTCTGCTTAGACACTCTTATTAAAGTGAGCTAAGGCATCCCCTGGTTCCTATATCCACCTGCAGTACAACGTCCTCCTCCGTCAAGTAGCAGCAGCAGATATACACCATTCAATAATAAGAACGACTCGGACATACGAGATCCCTCCACAGAGAACTTTTTGTTCAACAGGATGCTCTATCAAGTATAACAACTCGCTACAGAGATCTCCACGTACCCTGATAATCACGGGAGAAGACACAAGGATACTAGTCTATCTATTTTTGCTCACTTCGCCCTGAAGAAGTCCCAAGAGGACGAAACGCGTCGGCTGTAGCTCCTGTGTGTGATTTGTTACTTACAACTGAACTTAATAAAAGAACTCTTAAAGGACACAAGTAACAACTAATGTGATCATTGCTGCTAACCTTGTTTTTGGACTTTAACACAGAGAGAGTCTCACCACTTAAGTCTCACTCACTTGGTAAATGGACTGAAAGTGATTACGGTCAGTGTTTGCCTTTCAAGATAAGGCAACTGTTGTACAGCTAAGGTAAGCAGCCACGGGCCCTCTTCATGTGAACCAGTGCGTATATACATGTGTGCACGAATCACTGACAGAATACCAATAATGAAAATATCGACCACCAGAATATCGAATTCCTATTTAGAAACCGGTAAGTACAAAACATTGAATCCTAAATTTCGTTGTAAATAATATAGTTTTCTAAAATATCGAATTTTTTACATCTCTTAAAATTAATGTAAAATTAATGAAATATAAACTATAATTAAGTAAAACATACTTAAAAATACTTAAATAACCTTAAAATAATGAATAATAAATGTAAGTAAAAAAACATGCATTATTATTTTTTATTACATATATATTAACTTAATATTATTAAAAAGTAGTCAATATTTTTAATAAGCAAATGTTAAAACATAATTTTAAATATAATTACATATATATATATATAAACCTATAATATAAATATAAAAATAAATTACATATAATAAGTTAAAATATTAAAATGTAATTACATTTTTACAGTACATTAAATATAACAATACTAAAAAATTGCATAGCGTGAAAGATAACATTTCTATTTCCACTCCACCAAGTGGTACAGTAGGGAAAATATTGGACAGCAGGTAAATAAAAATTACTATTCCCACTCCAGCGAGTGGAACAATAGGGAAAGTGTTGGATGGAAGGAGGGTCAAATTTACTATTCTCACTCAAGTGTGTGCAACAGTAAAGAAAGATGTTGGATAGCAGGAGGGTAAAAAAGACTATTCCCACTCCAGTAAGTGCAACAGTAGGGAAAACGTTGGATAGCGGGAGGGTAAAAATTAATATTCCCACATAAGTGAGTACAACAGTAGGGAAATCGTTGGATAGCGGGAGGGTAAAAATTACTATTCCCAATCCAGAGAGTGGAAGAGCAGGGAAAGCGTTGGGTAGCAGGAGAGTAAAAATTACTATTCCCATTCCAGTGAGTGCAACAATAGGGAAAGCATTGGATAGCGGGAGAGTAAAAATTACTATTCCCACTCCAGTGAGTACAACAGTAGAAAAAGCGTTGGGTAGCGGGAGGGTAAAAATACTATTCCCACTCCAGTGAGTGCAACAGTAGGGAAAGCGTTGGATAGCGGGAGGATAAAAATTACTATTCCCACTCTAGTGAGCGCAACAGTAGGGAAAGCGTTGGATAGTGTAGGGGAATAATTTAATATACCCACCCTTAAAATATAATTAATATTAATTAACAATGAATTATTTTGTAAAAATTAATTTAACTCCCACCATTTTCTCCTATAAACATCACCTACAATATTGTAACATATTAATAAATTAACATAATAATTACAAATTAATTAATTAACGAATTACAATTAACAATACAATTAACATACTTACAAATTAATTGTCAATATCCAATTAATTACTCATTAATTAAAAATATTACGCAATTATCATATTGACCTACTACGTATTAGAATTCAAATTTTAATTAATTATTAATCAATTAATTAACTTAATTACCAATATAAATTATGAAATATTACATTATTAAGTAATACAATAATAAATTACTTTATTTCGATTAAATTACTTCCCCCCTATTCCCCTATAAACCCACAACCCGCTACAGAATTAAATTACGCAATCAAAATTCACATATAATTAATTAATTCTAAATAATGCTAAAAGTATATATTATAATTACATTACTTCCCACCCTGTTACCCTGTAAACACACAACCTGCTTCAGAATTAAATTACACAAAATTTAATTACCATAAAATCCATTACTTTTACAAAATTCAAACATACATTACAAAAAAATACATACTTTTAACACATGTACTAACACTTAAAACACACAAAAAATATCGATATTACTAACTTCGATATTGTGGAATTCGATATTTCTTACCGGCATTTCATTATTCTGCACTACTATTGACGAAGCAGACAATTATATGATACCAAATACATATGTTTTCAGGCCTAAAGTCTTCTTTGAACTACTAAAGAAAGACACCAGCAGAAATCCACAGAATGGTCGCACGCTCCATTTTGTGTGTCAAGTCAGTCTCAGTCAGCTGCAACGTGCAAAGCAAACGCAAGGCTTCCGAGAACGAACACGCCGATTTGCTATTGGCCTCACCTTCAAAGGAGGATTGTGTAAAGGACACCATCGCTGTCCTATGCCACTTAGCATTAAAGGGATACAAAGTCTCCCCGAAGAAGTTACAGTTTTGCCTCACCTCTGTGAAATACTTAGGCCATGAGTTAACAGAAGGAATAAGAAAACTGTTGCCAGACAGAATCTCGACAATAACACATTTTCCCAGACCCCGCACTCAGAAGGAAGTTAGAGCTTCCTTAGGAGTTGCAGGATATTGTCGTCACTGGATACCAAACTTCTCTCTCATTGCAAAACACCTGCAGGCACTGACACACAAAGGCATACCTGACACTGTACCCTGGTCACAAGAATGCGAGGCAGCCTTCAATGCGCTAAAAAGGGGACTGGAGGGAGCACCAGCGTTAGGCATACCAGACCATGGAAAAGATTTTCATTTGTTTTGCCACGAGAAGGGGGGTTGTTCAATGGGGGTCTTGGCTCAGAAACATGGAGCTTTTTACCGCCCCATGGCATACTATTCTGCCACTGTTAGACAGGGACCCGGAGGGTCGGCCGAGCAAGGGGGAGAGGCCTCCTGGTGAGGGCCCTCTCCTTCAATCGTACGGACGAGCAACTACCCCCCCACAGATGGACGCCACACAAAGATAGGTTCTGTACACTTTTATCGGTATTCTTAGGCAAGTTAGCTTGACGATACAGCAGGACTAGGATACGATGATCCCGTCAATTCTAGTCTCTTTGGGAAAGGGGGTAGCGGGACAGTCTTAGTACCAGTCCGGTACAGGGGTAGCGGGTGTATAGCTCACAATCCTCGAGCTGGAGGGTTCGCAAGTAGGGGCCGCGGCAGCGCCAGCAGGCCTTCAAGATGGTTCACGAAGAGGATGAGCCGCGGCAGCGCCAGCAGGCCTTCAAAGATAGTTCACAATGAGGATGAGCCGCGGCAGCGCCAGCAGGCCTTCACGATGGTTCACGAAGAGGATGAGCCGCGGCAGCGCCAGCAGGCCTTCAAAGATAGTTCACGAAGAGGAGCCGCGGCAGCGTCAGCAGGCCTCCAAGGATGAGTTCGTCTCAGTGTCTCTCGACTCCAGGATACAACTGCCTTCCTGCTCTGGAGCTTCCCAAGTTATAGGTCTGGCGCCCTTTGATGTCCGGACCCTCGCACTTGGAGGTCGGGAGGTCCGGGATGAGGGAGTCCAGACACCCAGCAGGGGGGTGGAGCCAGCACCCAGGGAGGCTGGGGGTGATCGAAACCTGGCGGAGGGGAGCCATCGACTCTCCTTCTTCCCTTGACTCGCCAAGTGGTCTCTTTACCCCCTGGGTGGATGGTGTGCATCGATGTCGGGGCTTGGCTGGGCCTGAGGCTGAGGTCGACCCTAGGCCACGAGGCCTGGTCGTGGAGGGTCCAAGATGGCGGCTGGGCCGGAGACGGTGGTTCGGGAAGGGACCCGGGCCAGCCGAGAATGTTATGATTATGAGCCGGTGTTCCGTCGGGGAAGAGCTGGGGGTTAACCCGGCGGGTTGCAGGTGTGGTTCTTGTCCGGGGAACAGGGGTAGCAGTGGTCCGCGACCCGCCATGCGGGGAGGGGTCGGGCCTGCCACGAGGCCTGTCCAACATGCGTCCCCCCCAGCTGAAGGCAGGGAGAGTCACCCATCCTCTTGGGTAATCTCCTCGCCGAGGCGGAAGAAGCGGGACAGGCCGTCTGCGTTGGCGTGATCTTGGCCTGGGCGATGCTCCACAGTGAAGTCCATCCCTTGCAGGGAGATGGACCAACGCAACAGCTTCGGGTTCTCTCCCCGCATCTGCATCAGCCATTGCAGAGGACGGTGGTCTGTTTGTACCCGGAAGTGGGTGCCGAAGAGATAAGGCCGAGCTTCTTGAGGGCCCACACCACGGCGAAGGCCTCTTGTTCTATGGTGCTCCAGCGCTGCTCTCGGACCAGCAGGCGGCGGCTGATGAAGGCCACTGGCTGGTCAACTCCCTCGGTGTTGAGTTGGGAGAGGACGGCCCCAACGCCATGATCGGAGGCATCCGTCTGTACTATGAATTCCCGGCTGTAGTCGGGGGCTTGGAGCACGGGAGCGGTGCACATGGTGGATTTGAGGTTCTCAAAGGCAGCCTGACACTCAGGAGTCCAGTGTACTTTCGGGGGGTTCTTTTTGGACGTGAGTTCTGTGAGGGGCCCCACAATGCTGCCATAGTCTTTTACGAAGCGCCGGTAGTATCCGGTGAGCCCCAGGAAGGCGCGGACCTCTGGTTGGGTTGCCGGGGGCTCCGAAGCCTGAATGGCAGCGATCTTGAGCTGGAGAGGGGCCACCTGGCCACTTCCCAACTGGTGCCCCAGGTAGGTCACGGACCCTTGGCCGATTTGGCACTTGCTGGCCTTGATTGTTAGTCCTGCCTGTCGGAGGGCGGTCAGGACCTCCCGGAGGTGTTGGAGGTGTTCTGCCCATTGGCGGCTGTACACTGCAATATCATCCAGATAGGCAGCGCTGAACTCCTCCAGTCCCGCCAATACTTTGTTTACGAGCCTCTGGAAGGTGGCGGGGGCGTTTTTCATTCCGAAGGGCATTACTTTGAAGTGGTAGTGGCCATCCGGGGTGGAGAAGGCGGATCGCTCCTGGGCACCGGGGGTGAGGCCGATCTGCCAATAGCCCGCGGTCAAATCAAAGATGCTCAGGTAGCGGGCGGCCCCCATGCGGTCGATCAGTTCATCCGCTCGGGGGATGGGGTGAGCGTCTGTCCAGGTGACGGCGTTCATGCTCCGGTAGTCCACACAAAACCTGAGCTCTGGGGCGACTCCAGGGGCGGCGGCCTTGGGAACCAGCACGACTGGGCTGGCCCAGGGACTGTCGGATGGCTCGATTACTCTTAGGGTCTATACCTTGGATACTTCTGACTGGATGCAGGCGCGTACTCGATCAGGTACTCTGTAAGCCCTGTGCCGGATAGGGGGGCTATCCCCGGTGTCGACATCGTGGAGGAACCAGGGGGTGACCCCAGGGATGAGGGAGAATAGGTCGGCAAATTGCTGTAGCAAGTCTTGGCAGTCTTTGCGTTGTGCTGGGGACAGGGCATCGGAGAGGTGGACTCCTTCCACGGAGCCGTCTTTTTCGAGGGTCCTCAGGAGGTCGGGGAGGGGCTCGGAGTCCTCTTCAGCCCCACTGTCGGTAGCCATCAGGAGGCTAAGTTCAGAGCGTACAAAGTGAGGCTTAAGTCTGTTGGCATGGAGGACACGGAGAGGGTTCCGGGGGGACTCCAGGTCCACCAGGTAGGTGACGGGGCCCTTGCGCTCCACCACCTTGAAGGGTCCTGTCCATTTGTCCTGGAGGGCGCAAGGTTCGACCGGGGCCATGACCCAGACCTGCTGTCCCGGCTCAAACTCAATGGATGAGGCATTTTGATCGTACCAATGTTTCATGTCTTCTTGGCTGGCTTCGAGGTTCGTCTTGGCGAGTTCCCTGAACCGCCGAGTCTGGTTCCGGAGGGTCAAGAGGTACTTGTACACATCAGGAGGAGTTTTCGGGGGGTCACCTCCCACCCTTCCTTGACCAGGCTGAGGGGGCCCCGGACGGGGTGCCCATACAGGAGCTCGAAAGGGCTGAACCCCAGGGACTTCTGGGGGACCTCCCGGTAGGCAAACAGGAGGCAGGGTAGTAGCACATCCCATTGGCAGCGTAGGGGCTCCTCCAGGCCCATGATCATACCCTTGAGGGAGCGATTGAATCGTTCCACTAGTCCGTTTCCTTGCGGGTGATAGGGGGTGGTAAATTTGTAGGTGACCCCACACTGTTGCCATAGGGACTTCATATATCTGGAGATAAAGTTCGTGCTCTGATCACTGACGACCTCACGGGGGAAGCCCACCCGCGAGAAGATCCCCATCAGGGCTCGGCCCACCACGGGCGCTGTCACGGTCCGGAGAGGGATGGCTTCGGGATAGCGGGTGGCATGGTCCACCAGGACGAGTATGAACTGGTGACCTTGTGCTGTCCGGGGCTCCAGGGGCCCCACAATGTCGATTCCCACCCGCTCAAAGGGAGTGGTGACGATGGGAAAGTGTTGCAGGGGGATTTTTAGTTTTCGGCCGCTCTTCCCGCTGGCCTGGCAGGTGGGGCAGGCCCGGCAGTGGTTCATTACATCGTTCCGCATTTTCGGCCAGTAGAAATGGGTCACCAAGCGGCTGTAAGTCTTGTCCTGCCCTAGGTGCCCGGCAAGAGGCACATCGTGTGCCAGGTTCAAGAGGAAGTCTCTGAATCGGAGGGGGACCACCAGCACCCGGCTGGCTCCCAGTTCGGCAATCTTTTGCTCACTGTAGAGGAGCCCGTTGTCCCAATAGATCCAGTGGCCCCCCGAGGCATCCGCTGCGCTCTGGGCTATGGCTTGCTGTCGGAGCCCCTCGAGGGAGGGACACACTCTTTGTTCTTGGCGGAACTGTTCCTGAGAGGGGCCACCTTCTTGGCGCCACTGGGCCAGCTCCGGGAGGTCTTGGAGGGGGTCAGGGTCTTCGTTGTTGGGCCCCGGTGGACCAGGCTCAGGGGTGGTCTCTTATGTGACGATCGGCGGTGGAGGTTCGGGCCACTCAGGTTCTTCCGTGGTGGGGATGGCACGGGCGGCCATGGATCTGGTCGTGGCGCAGACCCATTCAGGGAGGCCAAGCATCCCTAGGTGCTCTCTTCGTTCAACGGCGGCCCAGGGGGTGCTCTCGAAATCGTTCCCCAGGAGGCAGTCCACGGGGGCATTGTCTCGGACGGTCACTTTCAGCATGCCCGACATTCCCCCCACTCGAAGGGGACGTGGGCCATCTGGCACAGGCTTTTGGAGTTGTCCGCAGACCGCACTGGACAAAGTACGTTGGGTAGGATTTGATCGGGGGTCACCAGATGGCAGCGGACTGCGGTCACACTGGCTCCTGTGTCACGGAAGGCTTCAGCCCGGTGTCCATTAATGGTGACCCACTGGCTGTATTTCTGCATGTTGGCTGGGATGGGGGCCCGCGGGACCATGTCCCTTTCCCCTAGACATACCAGGGACATGGCGGCGGGTTCCCACTCGGGCTGGTATTGTTCGCACTCTTCGGCTTCTTCTTTGCCTTGCTCCTCTCCGAGGGCGGCGGCGTTGATCTGGCGGTTCACTGGACTCTGGTTTCTCGGGCAGTTTGGATCATTGGCGTAATGGCCGGGTCGCTGGCATTTGTGGCAGACCAGGTTGGAGCGGAATCCCGGTCGCGTCGGAGGGCTTCCTCTTCCGGCCGGGGACGGGGTGTTGCTAGTGGCGGGCACCGTGACGGTGTCCCGGCCCCGACCCTGGCCTCCTCCTCCTCCTCGTGGACGGTGGGGCCCTTGGGAGGCTCTGTTCTGTTCGCCCGGCCAACTCCGGGGGACCCGGGTGCTCTCCCATCGATCTGCTTCGATGGCGAGTTTCCGGGGTTCGGTCAGCTTGCTATCGAGGAGATGCTGCCTTAGTTCTACGAAACAATTATTGGAGAGGTGCTCCCACACGATGAGGTCGAATAATTGTTCGTAGGTGGTGACCTGGCTGCCTTTGATCCATCCTTCTAAGGCTCGGCTAAAAAAGTTCACGAATTCCACCCAGGTGGTACCGGGGATTCTTTTACAGTCTCGAAATCGCTGCCGGTACATCTCAGGCGTGAGCCCATAGCGAGTGAGAAGGGCGGCTTTCATGTGTTCGTAGGATGTCATTTCGTGGTCGGGGGGTTGTAGCAGGGCATCTCTTCCTTCGTTGACGAATATCCCCCACAACCCGGCTCCCCCTTCGCGGAATTCGGTGGGAGATCATGGCTACCTCGTAGGCCTTGAACCATTGCTGGATATCGTCGTTTCGGTAGTATTCCCGGACGACGTCCTTGGGAATGTGGACTTTGGTGTCCGTAGGGGGAGCGGAGCTCTGGTTCTCGGGGACGCCGAGGTCTTTGTTTTGTCGTCGAATCTCTAGCTCTTTTAAATTGCGCTCATGCTCGTACGCTAGTTTCTTTTCTTCCAGCTCCCTCTGGCTCTTTTTCTCTTCTCGTTCTTCCCGAAGCCGTAAGTGTTTGAAGGTTATCTTTTGTTCTGCCAGTTTTAGTTCTCCGTCTAAGCGGAGTCAAGCCAGTTCCAACTCGTGGAGCCGGCTCTTCTCCCGTTCTCGGGCCTCCTCGGACGAGAGGCCCGCTCTTCTTTCTTCTACGGGGGTGGTAATTGTCTCTGTGGTCTCAATGCTTTCGTTTTGGGGTGGGGATGCTCCCATCTCCACCCAAGATTCCAAGGCATGCTTGAGGTCATCTTTGGTGCTCAGTCCCGTGGGAGTGATGCCCAAGTCTATGCAGAATTGTTTCAATTCTTTGTGGCTGTATTCTTCCAGCCGTTCCATCTGGAATTTTGTGGTTGTTCCACTCTCTTTCGTTGTCATTGTTGCTGTGCGTCGTGGGGCAAGCTACTCTCCGTACGATTATGCGTCGGCTCGGATCGTGCCGCTGGCCACCAATGTTAGACGGGGACCCGGAGGGTCGGCTGAGCAAGGGAGAGAGGCCTCCTGGCGAGGGCCCTCTCCTTCAATCGTACGGACGAGCAGCTACTCCCCCACAGATGGACGCCACACAAAGATAGGTTCTGTACACTTTTATCGGTATTCTTAGGCAAGTTAGCTTGACGATACAGCAGGACTAGGATACGATGATCCCGTCAATTCTAGTCTCTTTGGGAAAGGGGGTAGCGGGACAGTCTCAGTACCGGTCCGGTACAGGGGTAGCGGGTGTATAGCTCACAATCCTCGAGCTAGAGGGTTCGCAAGTAGGGGCCGCAGCAGCGCCAGCAGGCCTTCAAGATGGTTCACGAAAAGGATGAGCCGCGGCAGCGCCAGCAGGCCTTCACGATGGTTCACAAAGAGGATGAGCCGCGGCAGCGCCAGCAGGCCTTCAAAGATAGTTCACGATGAGGATGAGCCGCGGCAGCGCCAGCAGGCCTTCACGATGGTTCACGAAGAGGATGAGCCGCGGCAGCGCCAGCAGGCCTTCACAATGGTTCATGAAGAGGATGAGCCGCGGCAACGCCAGCAGGCCTTCAAAGATAGTTCACGAAGAGGCGCCGCGGCAGCGCCAGCAGGCCTCCAAGGATGAGTTCGTCTCGGTGTCTCTCGACTCCAGGATACAACTGCCTTCCTGCTCTGGAGCTTCCCAAGTTATAGGTCTGGCGCCCTTTGATGTCCGGACCCTCGCACTTGGAGGTCGGGAGGTCCAGGATGAGGGAGTCCAGACACCCAGCAGGGGGGTGGAGCCAGCGCCCAGGGAGGCTGGGGGTGATCGAAACCTGGCAGAGGGGAGTCATCGACACTTCTTCTTCCATTGACTCGCCAAGTGGTCTCTTTACCCCCTGGGTGGATGGTGGTGCCTCGATGTCGGGGCTTGGCTGGGCCTGAGGCTGAGGTCGACCCTAGGCCATGAGGCCTGGTCGTGGAGGGTCCAAGATGGCGGCTGAGCCGGAGACGGTGGTTCGGGAAAGGACCCGGGCCAGCCGAGAATGTTATGATTATGAGCCGGTGTTCCGTCGGGGAAGAGCTGGGGGTTGACCCGGCGGGTTGCAGGTGTGGTTCTTGTCCGGGGAACAGGGGTAGCAGTGGTCCGCGACCCGCCATGCGGGGAGGGGTCGGGCCTGCCACGAGGCCTGTCCAACAGCCACGCTAGACCCAGTGGCTGCAGGGCTCCCACCGTGTCTGAAAGCAGTAGCTGCTGCAGCACTCGGCGTGGAACAGTCAGACAACTTAGTGTTAGGACACACACTAGTGCTACATGTGCCCCACGCCGTGGACACACTTCTGACATCCACTAAGACACAGCACCTCACCAATGCACGCCTCACCAGGTATGAGTTGGTACTCCTGACACCACACATTATCATCAAGAGGTGTACCACTTTGAACCCTGCATGCTTGCTACCAACGGAGCATGAGCTGGAGGATTTTGATTCAGATGATTCCTTTCATGATTGTGCCTTGGCCATAGACAGGCATACTAAGATACACCCAGACCTTAAAGACACACCACTCCCAGATGCTCAAGGAGATCTATTTGTAGATGGGTCATGTTTAAGGGATGACACAGGAGTATTACAAGCATCCTATGGGGTGGGCACAGCAACTAAATTATTGGAAGGAGGGAGACTGACAGCAGCAAAAAGTGCACAAGCAGATGAACTTGTGGCACTTACCAGAGCATGTGCATGGGGTAAAGGGAAAAAAGTAAATATATACACGGACAGTCAGTATGCCTTCGGGGTGGTCCACGATTTTGGCCAGTTATGGGCAATGAGGGGGTTCCTTACATCAGCAGGCCAGCAAATACAGCATGCACAATTGATTTGTGACCTCCTCCAAGCACTGCTATTACCTTTCAAGGTGGCCATAATAAAATGTGCTGCCCACACTTCATCAAAAGACCCCATCTCCAGAGGCAATGCTTTCACTGACCAAGAAGCAAAGAGAATAGCGCTTACAGGCTGCGAGCGAGCTATGGTACAACTAGTAGGCAACAAGACAGACACAAAAGAGGGTAAGGGTTCACTGCATTTTGATCCAATACTTATTCAGAGGGAGGCCGCTGACAATGAAAGAGAGGAGTGGAAGCAACAGGGATGCAAACAAACTGAAGAGGGACTATGGGTAGGACCTAATGGCAGGATATGCTTGCCTTCCACCATGCTCCCTTCAATGAGTAGGTTGTTCCATGGACCCTCACACGTGGGGCGTGATGGTATGGTCAGGTTATTCTCCCAGTGTTGGTACAACACGAAATTCCGCCAGACAGCAGAAAGGCTGTGCAAGCAGTGTGCTGTCTGTGCGCAGTACAACACTGAAAAAGGTATCCCAACTGCGCCTGGCCACTTCCCACCCCCCCATGGACCATTTGAAAGCCTTCAGCTTGATTTTATAGACATGCCCCCCACCCAGTCATATAGATTTGTTTTGGTCATCGTTTGTATATTTAGCAAATGGATAGAGGCCTACCCCACCAAACATTGTGATGCACAGAGCGTGGCCAAGTGTCTACTTAAGGAGCTATTGCCAAGATTTGGGGTACCTTCCCTCCTGGCATCCGACAATGGGCCTGCATTCATTTCCAATGTCATAAAGGGACTGTGCAAGGGATTGGCCATAAAACAAAGGCTACATTGCGCCTATCACGCGCCGGCAGCAGGGGCTGTCGAACGGAGAAATGTAGTTCTGACAAATAAAATTGCAAAGATCTGTGCGTCAACTGACCTCTCATGGGTGGATGCGCTGCCCCTAGCGCTTCTAGCAATGAGATGTACACCAGACAGAGTAACAAAGTCAAGTCCCCATGAAATAGTATTTGGCAGACCCATGCAAATACCAGGCCATATGTCAACAGCCCCCCTGTCAGTAATGGATGACTTATTGTTGTGTTACTGTAAAGAGTTAACCCATGTCTTACGTTACCTTCACTGCTAGGTGCTGACGTCCTTTCCAGAGGCCACAGTGCAACCAGCCCACGACCTAAAAGCTGGTGACTGGATTTGGGTTAAAGCCCACACACGGAGGAATTGCTTGCAGCCTAGATGGAAGGGGCCAAGACAGGTCATCCTCACGAGGGCCACAGCTGTGAAGTGTGACAACATAGCTTTGTGGATCCACGCGTCACACGCAAAGAAAGTAACGGACGGAGAAAGGACGCCACCGATTCAGATATCAGCCGCCGAGCCCAGCAAAGGATACCACCTTCGCTCCCACAGCAAACAGAAACATGAACAAACCAGTTAATCATCAACGGACTGCTGGCTAAATGCAATGCTCCTGACAAATAGACTTCGATCTGTGTCAATACAAGCCTGCGGACAACGGTCCAGGATACAATTAACAATTTTATGCTCGGGAAAATACATAGCTGCAACTCTAACCCTACTGGTACCGAGGCCCCTATTGCTCAGTGAGCTAATACGATTAATTTTTAATGACATTACCTTTCCCGCGGGCCAAGAGCAAATTCCTGAACAAGAGTTAACAGACCTACGTTTTGACATTCTCAATAGTTCTATTTTTGCGATACAGAGTGCTGGTTCTAGCATTATTCAAAACCTTGAACACAATCCATTGTGCCGCTTTTGCAACAGAAGCCACTGGTCCTAGACCTGTTCGAGACATTGAAAATTGAGAGAAGAGCAGTGGTTAAATGCTTGACTCTAAGGGTCAGCTAGCATAGCGCCAAGTGGACCAAGAATACATTTAGGGCCTATTCACAAGAAGATTGCATAGCATAGGGAAGGGAAAGATTTGTACAGAGTCATGCAGTCCACTGAGAGACACACATGTAACTGCAGAGCAGTGATTCTTGCAATATTGTTACCAGTTCCAGCGGTTATAGTAACAGCAATTATAATAGCATATTCTGCTGAGCTTGAAATACCACATCTCAATGGAAGGGTGGGGGATGGTAGTGATGGAACTGAGCCAACAAAAACACCAAGAGACTATGAACCAAATATGACAATGAACATTACTAATGTGGGGGTGGATGTGAATGAAGGGGACCAAGAAGGATTGTGGGATACCTACGAAGGGAACCAATATGTGGAAATGTTGAAACTGTATGTGACAATTTTGAATATATCTGACTGCTATGTCTGCACACACCTGCCCACAGACACCACACATAGTTTAAAGTACAACGTCCTGGCATTATCCAAATATGTAGGCTGTGTCCTTTTGCGAGACATGTTACAAAGTCAACACGGCATGTCTGTGTCAGTATCGATAGGTACACCCTCATCTGAAATACTGACTGTTGATCCCAGTGGTAGCAATGGCAATAGCTATAGCAGAAGGACAACAGACCCCCCTCTCAGACCTAAGAGGATCCCTTGTATGAATATGCAGCCAACAAACGGAGACTTAGAGATGCTGAAATGATTTGACAGGGCTTCTAGAAATAAGGAATGGAGAGGCAGGGCAGGTTGGGATGACATAGAAACAGGCCACTTGAAAATACCAAGGTTCAGGGTAGAGGAAGTTCCAACCCCCTCCTGCATCCTCAAGGAAGAAGTAGTGACACCCAAAAGAGTGCCCGTTCTTCCAAAGGGAGCTACCAGAACATGCACCCTTTCAGAACTGCTGTCCAAAGACAACTGGAAGGAGTGCATTTCATTTGGATGCACCTTCGAGGAGGTCGCTCAAGGAGAGCAGGGCCTATTTGATTGCGAGGACAGGATAAACAAGATAAAAGGCATACCACCCATAAAGGCAGTTCCCCAGATTTACATGGGAATGAGCAGCTGTAACCACACAACCAGACTAACCCGAGTTAGGAGTCGTGACGAGCCGTCACCAGGTCTGGTAGGTTACAAAGGCCTTTTCTTTGTTTGTGGTCCATGGGCATACTTCTACCTGCCCCCAGGATGGTATGGAAGTTGCTACTTAACATCCATCATCCCACAGATGACCCACTTTACAAAATTAGTGGCAGCAGAAAAAACAAAGATGACACCGGTGAGGGCCAAGAGATCGGCCGCTTGGGTAGACCACGTGTTAACAGGTGTTGGGGCAATGGTTCCAATACTAGGCAATATCTATACTTCAGAACGGA
Organism: Lissotriton vulgaris; assembly: GCF_964263255.1. Taxonomy (NCBI): domain Eukaryota; kingdom Metazoa; phylum Chordata; class Amphibia; order Caudata; family Salamandridae; genus Lissotriton; species Lissotriton vulgaris. Next base: position 42,438 of record NW_028254128.1, read on the forward strand.
TACACCAGTTGTCCAGGATGATTGAAGATCTATCGGACTCTACTACTGGTGCCTTAGGAAATATAACAGAAGAGCTCACCTTGATGAGGGCTGTCATAATTCAAAACCGGATTGCTCTCGATATGATTCTGGCCAAGGAGGGAGGAGTCTGTTCCGTCCTCCATGAGGCATCTTCCCCAGCATCTTCCTTGGCTCAGAGCCAATGCTGTGTATTCATTCCGGATAACAGTGGGAATATAATAAAAGCCATTAAAAAAATTAAAGATATAAGTGATGAGGCCCACGGGATACACACAGGTAGTCTATGGGAAGATGTGATGAAATAGTTCACAGGCTGGGGCTCATGGATACTTGAGGCAGTTATAATAGTGGTAGCAGCCCTTTTGACACTATGCCTCCTGATAAGAATATGCCCATCTTGTTGTGCAGCAATTTTCAGTTCCTGTGGCAACTGCATATTCAGGAAAGGTGGTTCACCACACCACACTCATAAGGATGAGGATGAGAGACAAGAGATGATAAAGATGGATGACTTCTGATTAACATATGATTTAGTATCAGATTTGGGGATGACGAAGCAGACATTTATATGATACCAAATGCATATGTTTTCAGGCCTATAGTCTTCTTTGAACTACTAAAGAAAGACACCAGCAGAAATCCACAGAATGGTCGCATGCTCCATTTTGTGTGTCAAGTCAGTCTCAGTCAGCTGCAACGTGCAAAGCAAAAGCAAGGCTTCCGAGAACGAACACGCCAGCTTCCAGCTTTTAGCTTGCTATTGCTAAACCTCAAATCTCCAGTAAAAGATGTCGACATGACCTGCCCTAGCTGGTCAAGTACGTGCCAAATCCATGTACACTAGAAACGCAGATTTCACCTTTAGGGAAAAACCCAAATCTGCTCTTGTAGATGACACGTGGGTAACAATATTAGGGTGTAGGCACACTTCGAGCCTTAAAAGGGTATCACACCATATGTGCACTTCACTGATTGGTCTAGCAGGTCATAGCCTGATCCAGATTACGTATGCTATGATGCCCATCCTGTGAGGGCTTATACCTATAAAATGTCTTTGCACTGTCATACCAATTGGGCACTCAGTAAGCTTTGCTGAGGTCTCCGTGCGGCACGTATATTGCATTGTGATTACTTTCTAATTGTGTTCCCAATAAATCTTGCAAACTCAAACATGCTGAGAGCGAATTGTTTATTTTACTGTTGTCATTGATCTTTTTATTTTTGCAGTTAAATACTGAGCTTCAACACTATATTTTTGAAATTCGATATTCTGTCCATTCGATATCAAAAACTCAACATTCTGTCCAGTCGATATTTTTTTCTCTCGATATTGTGACTAGTTACAGTGTGCACGTGTGCAGGCTACAATATGTGAGACTACGTGTTGCACAGCCAAGTGTCTCGGAACAGTAGCCTGTCATAGAAAAGAACTGTCAAGGATTGGCTCTAAACTGATGTAGGCTTTGTAGTATCTAGCTAGACACGGTCTAGTGTTCCGCCTGTGATGTAACACACACTTTACAACCACCCACCACAGGTATCACCAGTCAGGTGACTCTGCCAATAAAAAAGGGCCGGGCGCACGTGCCCTGGGCAGTTATCACACCAGCCTGCAGAGTGTCTGTGTCCATCCTTCATCACTATGTGGGCCTGCGGCCCAACATAACACTGGTGACGAGGGTGGGATCAGCCCGCGTGTGCAGGCGCCGTTTGTGAAGGCGGCGCAAAGGGAATGTATTGTCTGTGTTGAGGCACCCCTTGTGCTGAAATGCCAGCGGAAGGCCCGCAGGGGGTGTGAAGTGCCCCACGGTGGTGGTGGCGCGGTGGAAGCCCACCCGCCTCGAAGCGCCTGCTGGCGAAGAGCGGATGAGCTCGGGTCTGGACTGCTGTGACGCCGCCGGCCGCCACCGCTGCTGATTGTCGTGAGGCCGAGTGAGGCCTTGACCAAAGAGCCCACAGAAGCAGGAGCCCACCCTCATGTGAGCAGCACGAAGAACCCGGCGAGCATGAGTCGAGCTCGAGGGGGTGCAGCAAAGGAAGTCTGAGGGCCGGTGACAGGAAGACTCGCCGTAAGCTGTGGGTGACCCCGACGGCTAAGCTATGCTGTGTACGAGGCGGCAGACACAGCCCCCTGACCCCACGCAGCGTGTGAGCTGAGTGAGGCTGCTGCGTGGGGGTGGAGGAGTGAGACTATGTGTGGCCAGCGCCGCTGAAGAATGTGCACTGCAAAGTTTCGAGGTGGAGAAGGTCTCCCTCCCTGAGCACTCAAAGTAAACGTTACCCTGCACGGCCCGGGTAACAGCCCAGTTAAATTGACTCACTGTGAAGGAGGGAAGTCTTGCTGCACATGATTAGCCCTGTAGAGTGGATTCTGGAGGCAGCTGTCAGAAATGTGCCCCATTCCCCTGGAAAGTTGCTGCAGTATGAAGACTTGCTGAGGGGCCATTGGGATGTGAGGACAGGTGGCGGTAGGCAGGCAGCAGAGGGATAAACAGAGCCCACAGGAAAGCGGAAGACCCCGAAGAGGGCAGAATCAAAGAAGACCCCGAAGAGGGCAGAATCAAACAGACCCGAAGAGGGCAGAATCGGAGAAGACTCCGAAGAGGGCACATTCAAAGAAGACCCAGAAGAGGGCAGGTTAGAAGAAGACCACGAAGAGGGTAGAATCGAAGAAGACCCCAAAGAGGGCAGAATCAAAGAAGACCCCGACGAGGAAGACCCCGAAGAGGGCAGAATCAAAGAAGACCCCGAAGAGGGCAGAATCAAACAGACCCGAAGAGGGCAGAATCGGAGAAGACTCCGAAGAGGGCACATTCAAAGAAGACCCAGAAGAGGGCAGGTTAGAAGAAGACCACGAAGAGGGTAGAATCGAAGAAGACCCCAAAGAGGGCAGAATCAAAGAAGACCCCGACGAGGGCAGAATCAAAGAAGACCCCGAAGAGGGCAGAATCAAACAGACCCGAAGAGGGCAGAATCGGAGAATGTAAATGTAAATGTAAATGTATAGGCATTTATATAGCGCACTACTTACCCGGAGGGTCCCAAGGCGCTTCGACCGCTGCGAAACCCTTCCTGGCTCCCCTGAGAGATGGTCCCTTAATGGGTATCTCCAGGGTGAGACCAGGCATCCCCGGCGGTCTGGTGGGGCCGTTAGTGAAGATGAGGCAAGCTAATGCCCAGAGTTGCCGAGTGTGATCGCTGATCAGAGTGGGCACCGAGGCGAGAGAATTATCGAGTCCGCTGACCCTGGTCCAGAAACCTGCCGCGTCGGGAATCGAACCCTGGTCCCGGGCCGTCCTCTGCTCTCGGGTCTGCCGCCTCTAACCAGTGAGCCACACTACTTCACAGAAGACTCCGAAGAGGGCACATTCAAAGAAGCCCCACAAGAGGGCAGGTTAGAAGAAGACCCGGAAGAGGGCAGAATCGAAGAAGACCCCAAAGAGGGCAGAATCAAAGAAGACCCCAAAGAGGAAGACCCTGAAGAGGGCAGAATCGAAGAAGACCCTGAAGAGGGCAGCATCAAAGAAAACCCCGAAGATGGCAGAGTCGAAGAAGAACCCGAAGAGGCTAGATTCGAAGAAGAGGGCTGAAGAGCAAGACCTTGTCAGAGAGATGGTGACAACAAAGTTCCCAAGAGGAAGTACAAGTCCTACTGACAGGACAGACCTGAGACAGGTCCACAGGGAAGGTGAGACCATCTTAATGCGACGCGACCAGCAAGGTATCCATGTGACGTCAACATGAGAAGTGTGCAAGGATGCCACCTCCAAGTGAGATCCTGATCGAATGGAGAAGAGAGTGTAATAACGCCACTCCACGAAGGGAGAAGGAAAAGTGACTCAGCGCCAAAGGGCAGGCAACCATCACAGGCATGTGGGAGAAAAGGACGAGAGCAATAGGGCAATGGGCTCGCATCACCACAGTAAGAGCTTACCCAGAGGCAACAGATAGCCACCCGCCAGACTGACGTCCCGGGAGACAGCCCACGGAGAAGAATCAATTGTACGCTGTAACCAGGGCTAAGCGAGCGGCTCTCCAACATTTCCCTGCACGACTGGTCAGTCCCTAGCATCGGCAGTCCAAGTAAGATGACATCCCTGCATCTCACTGCAGATGCCACGGGGATGGACAACCTCAGCAAGATAAAGGCAAACTGCGAAGCCCATCCAGTCCTTGCTCCACAAGTTCAGACTAGCAACTGAAGAACAATCACCAGAGTTCCACAAGGCAAGCCACCCAGGACCCGTTTGTGTGCCACTGTTAACCTGCAGCACACCCAAGTAGAACACACCCACGGTCTACAGGGTTCCATGGCAGCCCACTGGGAAGACTTTCCAAGAGGCTCCAATGGGAGAAGAATTTGAGTGAGAGAGGCAAATCGGAAATAACTCGGCAGTCAGAAGCAAGTAAGACCATTAACCACGCCGCCTCCAGGCAAAGGCTTCACATACAGAGATTGTCCAGAGTGGACCTCACTGCAGCTCTCAATGCCCTGATGCTGGACCTTCATACATGGATTTCGACACTGCGATACCAGGCCGGCCTAAAGCACCTTGCCACAGCCAACAAAAACTGGCTGACGGCCTGAAGAAACTGATTTAGTACCATCTGTTGTTTGTTAATTTTTCTTCCAGGTTGGACCCTTATTCTTTTATTTTTTTTAAAGGTGGGGGGGAGATGTAGTGTCTAGTGTTCCGCCTGTGATGTAACACACACTTGACAACCACCCACCACAGGTGTCACCAGTCAGGTGACCCTGCTAATAAAAGAGGGCCGGGTGCACGTGCCCTGGGCAGGTATTACACCATCCTGCAGAGTGTCTGTGTCCATCCTTCATCACTATTTTGGCCTGTGGCCCAACATAACAGACCTTATCATGTGGGAGGCATTCATAGTGTAGTCCTGTGATGCTTAAACCGTATTACGAATTATAGGCTAAATCTGCACAATTGTGCCTTCACATAGGCTTTCAGGGCCCACTAAGGTAGATACTTAGAAATAAACATGCCTCCTGATTGTGTATTTACAGTCCCTACCATCATACCTACACTCCTTATGTCAGTTTCAGAATGTTCAAATTTCCCTGTCTCAGTTCATGCTTAAATTACATGCCTTTTGTCCCGTACTGGGCCAAGTTAATTACTCTCCCTCCCAGAAAGAGGATCAAAGGAATCCCCACATATAAGCCATTTACCGGTTCTTTGACCAGTTGCTGAGAAACAAAGGGGTGGAGAGGAAATCTGCAGTGCTTCTGTTAATTACCTTGTCACTCTGAACCTGTGCTGGAATTGCTCTGACCCATAGAAACAAAGGAGAAGGACCAGACCTCTGGAGCCAACACAGGAGAAGCTTACCTTTGCTATTCTGGTGGGAAGGGATCAATCAGTTGTGTCAGCTAGGAGTGGAGCTGATGCTCTTAGGGATGCACTTTCCATAAACAACTTGAAGTCGCCACATCCGATTGGCCTAAAATGCTGTGAGGAGGGGTGGGACAGTGGTGGATAGATGATGCAGAACACTAGGACTGGCCAGGAATGCCTGTCTTATCGAACTTTCCGCCCCCACTTCAAAAAAACCTCTGCACAAGTGTAGATTTGAATTTTAAATGAATGAATAAAGCATATTTAATTACCATGAACAGGTTGTAAAGTATGTAACTGGGTTCAATTTTACATAATAATATTTTTTTTAAAGGTGACATACCTAGGCCTCAAATTCACTCACAGTTGTACTTTGCATGTTTTTAAATGTGGGTTCTAGTTTCTCTGTCAGTGGAGTTTGAATTAAAAATGTATCCTTCAGCATTTTGTAAAATACTCCTAATTCAAGCAATTTTAGTGCCTGATTTTACTTGCATCTTTAAGATGTATTCTTTCTCATGTTGTTGTTTGTTAATGTCTGCTCGGTGACAGAGTTATCACATAAGAATTAACAATAGCGGGCTGACTGGGCATTGTCATGATTGCATGAGTGAAGTTTATTATATAAACACCATCTCTCCCTTTGTGAGGGAGAGGAGCACTTCGCTGACACTGTTGAGGTTGTCCCATGCCAGAATTCCAGCCCACCTGATTCATGTTTACCCACTCCGAGGGATGACGCCCAGCTCTACACCAGGACGGGACCCCAGATTACACTTAACCACAGGTATTGGGGAAGTTAGATCGCTCTATAGCGATTCTAGCAGATTCACCCACCCTTGGTACAGTAGGACAGGTAGCACTAGGTAGGATTATCAAATATAGCAGTACTTAAGAGTGAGCATATATCCCATGTAGCAGAACAGTGGTTGAATTGTTGATGTTCTTTGCCATTTTCATAATGCTGATTACAATGTTCTCTTTTCTGCTATTAATATTTACAGCACACATATTTTACACAAGAATCATAAAGCTTCATTAAATATTGAAACGCCATGTTTTGTGTTTCTTGTGGATCTCTTTGAGGATGCATGAGTTACTAAGCAAAAGGGTTCTCGATCTGTTTCCACGAATTCTTTGGAGGAGTCAGGGTAGTCATGTTCGGAGGCTGCACATTTCACCCGCTACCATTCCAGGTTAGGGGTACAGATGGTGCGCTGTGAGCTATCCTGATGGTGTACATAGACTCAGCCTTGCACAGTTTTGATGTTTCTGTCGTCTAACAAACTCACAGTTTTACAGGGAAAGTATGAACCGCAAGACAAGGGATGAAGAACTGATGCCAGCAGGTGTCAACAGGGTTTAGGGCAGTCCAGCTGCAGGTCCAGGCAGGACCTTTGCAGCAGGTCAGCTAGTCAGTTGTAGGAAGACTTCTGGAGATTGTTGTGTCCCTCTAGCTTAGAACAGAAAGTAAGTCAGCTGACCTGTGGAGTCACTTCAGTCTGGGATGAAGGGTGCAGGTCCAGTATTCCTTCCCAGACATTAGGGCAGGCCTCAAGTAGCAGTAGAGTACTCAGGCAACACTGTGGTTCCTCTTTTGTAGTTTCTACAGGTCCAGGAGTGTGTTGAGGAGTGGGTCGGAGGGTCCCCTTTTTATACCTGTAGCCCACTTTTAAGTTGAAGTAATGTCTGCAGTATTTCCCCTACAGAAGTGTCTGGAATTTCCTTCCTCCCTGTCTAGGTCCCAGTCTGTCTCTAGTCACAAAAGGCTAGTGTGAAGTCCTTTTTATGTGAGATGAGGCATTGTTTTAGAAGTGCACGTGTGACAGATAACAGCTCTACCTCTCTCAAGTCTGTATGACCTATCCTTCCAATATCAAGATCCTTTCTTGTGTAGCTGTGTGGTAAGAATACACAAAAACCAACTGTCAACTAAACCTAGTCATGTGATCCAGGAAAAGGCCTTCAGTCATCAAATGGGTAGTGCAAGAAAATGCAACCTTTTAAAGGTTGCATTTTCTGAACTGTGGCTTAAAATCTTATCATTAACATGAAAGTGGGTTTTAAATGATATTTCTTCAGATACCAAACATGACATTCCTACATGCTTCCACCCAAAGGCTATCACTTATTAAATGTATTAAGGTAACCCTATGGGAGAGGTAGGACATACTATAGTGAGCAATACATTTTAGGGTTGTTTATTACAAGGACATGTAAAACTTAAAATTACATGTCCAACTTTTTACATACAGTGCACCCTGCAGTATGGGTTATTTAGGGCCAAACTAAGGTGTGATGTATATGTATTAAGGAAGGTTTAGGACTGGCAAAGGGCTTTTTGAAAGGTCAGTTTAAAAGCTCCACAAACAGGCTGCAATGGCAGGCCTGAGAGAGTCTTAAAGGGCATCACATATAGAAAGAGGGCATTGCCTGTTAAGATTAATTTTATTCAGGGGGATATCCATACCTGAATAAAAACAGTTTTGCCTGTAATGCAAGCACCCTTGCAGCATGGTGCAGGAGTGACTACATTAGAGCTAAGCACCACACAATGTGGCAGCAGTAGTAGACAGCAGAAGTTCACCATATGTTTATATATGTGACTTATTTCTGCTCTTTCCCTTTCCAGCAAAGCTTCAGAGCAAGTTGCATTGCTGCTTTGCGTAAAATATTAGTACGGCTGCCCTTTGTCATTTTTCATGCCAGCATTCATTCCATCTGCACAGTGTGGTCACTTTGCTGCCCCTCCCCCTCCATAATTCCCTCCTTTGTTGAAGCAGGTCCTCCTATTCCCTCCCTCCTGCCCTCCCAGGTGCCTTGTGCTACCTTAGCCCCTCCGGCCTGCCATGCATATTCACAGGGCTGCTCTTGCCACTGTCCTGTTTCCCCTGCCCTGTGTAGTCACTGTGTGGGCCCCTGCACCCTGCTTCATGCCATCATGGTCTGTTGTGCTGACACTGCCCTTCATGCATGACCTGCAAGGTCAGCTTCCTGCTGTTTCCTCCCCCTTTACACTCAGCTCTCTATGTGCATGCCCCTGCTCCCTCCCGCCTGGTCTTCATGGCGCATTGTGGTTTAACTGCCCTTCCCACCTACACTGCTTCTTCTGTTGTGCTGACACTCTCCTTCCAGCTTGATTTATGTGGTCATATTGCTCCTCCTGTCCCCTCCTATTTGCCATCTGTTGTCCAACTCCATGCTGCTAATGCCTCCCTTCTGTCCTCCATAGTCTGCTGTGATGCTGCTGCCCCTCCCTTCTGCCCTCCATTTTTCGTTGTGCTTGCCACTCCCATCCTGCTTGCACTGCATTGTCCATAGGTCTGTGACTGCCCCTCTCTACTTACCTCCATGGTCTGTTTTTTCTGCAGTGCCCTCCTGCCTGCCCTGCATAGACAGCTTGCAGCCCTTAACTCACCTCTACCACCCTCTGTTGTCTGAGTGCATGCCCCTGACCCCCAACACTTGCTCTTCATGCTGCATTGTGCTGCCACTGCCCTTCTGCATGCATTGAGTGGTCTGTTCTGCAGCCCAAAACCCTGCTGCCTGCCCTGTATGATCAGCTTGCGCCCCTGCCACCTCCCTCCTCGCCTTCATTGTCCCTACCCCTACCTTATTCCGCTTGCTTTTTATGTTCCATTGTTCTTCCACTGCCCACCCTCCTGCCATCATTGGTTTGTTCTGCCTCCACAGCTTCTCCCAATAGCAAGGCGTGGTCAGCTTACTGCACCTGCCCTCTCCCTAATGCCCTCCTTCTCTATAGTGTTCTAACCACCATTTAGAGTGCTAATATTCTATGTATATGAGAAAAGTGTGGTATACCTGAAGTCATCTTGATGGAATTAAAACTAATAGCAAAAGTATTTCCTATCTAAATAAACAAAATGATGGGGTGCTAAAATATGTAGAACATAATTTATGTTAAAATTTAACATCAAAATATTGTTAATATTTATTTTCAATGTAAATAAACTTTTTACAAATTCTCCCTATACTTCATTATGTGGAGAGCTCTGCCTTGACTGCTGAATCTTCCTATGATATAGTAAAGAGGTATAGGGAAAATTAAAATAAATTATTTAACATGAAAATAAATATTAACAATAGTTTTTACATGAAATATTACTGGAAATTCGTTTTATATATTTACTTTAAATGTATGACACAATAATATTAATAGAAATAAATTAAATGTCTATTACTTTTTCTGAAGTTTAAATAAAAAAACACACTTTTTATCTGCCTCAATTATTGCAGCATTGTAGAGAAATAACTGAAATGTAATTAATAGTTTTTAATTAGATTTATTGTTACATTATTTTTTATTCAAAGTAGGTTAGCAAAATATTTTATAATCAAATAATAAAGATGTACTATTTTTATGAATAATTTTTAACGTTCATGTTTATTTATTTATATTTTAATATTATTTCCTATGGGTCTATATTTGACTACCCTGCCTCCATGATTTTTGGTGCGGCGGTGTCGCATTACCAGTGGTTGACCATTTGTAGTGCTGGACTTACTACTGCTTGTTTAGGTTTCACTTGTGAAATCTCTTGTAATCAAATACAAATCATAAAAGGGACTTACAGCCCGCCCTTACTTTTCACTGTTTCCTGTGCTTGCCACTTTGTTTTCCTCGGTTTCTGTTGGTTGTAGCTGATATTTCCTTTTCTCCTTTGTGTGTTTTTCTTATGAGTGGAGCTTGACCCAAGTACTCCTTGCTTTTAACTTTTTCCCTGCTTTTTTCAACCTACTTTTTCTTTGTGAGCAAGCTTGTTTGGTGACAACATGTGAAATGTGCTGCTGTGCGTCTTACATATATTTTCTTTGGGAGGAAGTATGTTTGTTGATTGCATGGGATTTTGTATGCTGTGCTTCTGCCAGAATGTAACTATTGTTCTAGAACAGTTCAAACATTTGTTTTTAGTTTTTCTTGCACTCTCCCTGCCCTCCTCTGGCTCCCTCGTACTTCTTTACTGACCAAAACCCCCTTACCACTGTCCATTTTTAGCAGTGCACCCTCAACCCCCACACCTCATTCACTCCTGGTCAACAACCCTTCCTCCATTCCACTCCACTATCAATTCTGCTTCCCCCCACCTCTGCACCATCCTCCAGTGCTGGTGCTAGGAATGGCCAGCATGGGCAGCTGGCCAGAAAGCTGTGCGCAGCCCACCACCACGGGGTTTCATGCCAGTGTCCCCCTGGACCTGAGCCTCACACTTATGTTCCAGCACAAAGATTCTTGTCAGTGTCAGAATGGGGGGCATTGCTCCACAGGAGGTGCCTTGTACCATGCAGGTTCCGGATCACTGTTAACTATTGGGATGCAAATATGGTTGCCACTTTTCCAAGAGACAAATCCAGGCTATTTGAATCTGTTTTAGGAGTCTGCAAAGGCAGGGACACAATACAAAGTAGTACTTTAAAGAAAATCATAAATATTCATTTGTAAGAAGATGTTTCTGTCTTTGTTTATCTAAATTATTACTCAAGGATCAAACGCAGCTTTAGAATTTTTCTGTTTATATTTACTGTTTTGATTATGTACAGGTAAGGGCTAAAAAAAAATGGCTTTATGTGATTTGCCTATTTTTGCTTATTTTTGTACTGGCCAGGACAAGAAATAGAACACAACAAGACAGAAAATCAGCCAGGTGGCAATCATAGGTGGAAACAGCCTTCAATGAGGAACAAAACACACTTTTTGCAGTTTTGCAAAGCGCAAAGTCGACCCAAATGTATTGGAGTGCTTTACATGAGAACCGGTTACATTACACAAGGACACAGGGAGATTAAGTGATGTGCCCAGAATCACAGGATCTTGAGCTGACAGCAAGACTGGAACCTGGTTCCCCAGTTACAACGTTGGCAGCTCTAGCCGTAATGACACACAAGAAGTACCAAGCTGTTCCTAAATAGAGTGAAAGATTGTGAATGGTGACTACTCAATGTCGTGGATGAACGTGTGGGTATCCACTGTGTTGGATATAAAGGCCTCACACACCCTTGCAGGTGTCATGCTTCATCATCGGCAATGCTCCTCGTTGGGTCGGCGGTGCAATACCCAACGGGCAACACCTCAAAGAGGGGCTCTTTGGCGGAGATCTTTTTCCAACTGCTGTATGGGTGAAGTGTGGGTGAGGGGCCAGTAATATGTAGACGTGGGGAATAAGTTAAAATTGGAGTAAAGGGTACCAGGATCAAGTTTATTCTAGCGGTCCCTTATTCCAAATTAAAATTGGAAAATAGAGTAGGCTTGTAGGGAAATAATGTCCCTCAGTGCGAGTCTAGACTATAAAGTTTATCAATCGGTCGACATGTTTCTCGCTGTAAGTCCTCTGACCAGCGATTCATCAGGGCCAAGAAAATTTAAACAATGAGTTTGTAATTCATTAACTATCTACATGTTGCCTTTACCTGCTAGAGGACATTATCCAATAAGTGTAAAGAGACAAAAGTACCTGTGTTGCGCTGTAATTGCCTATCTTGGTTGGGTGAGCTACAACAACAGCACCCGGCAGGTAGAGCTCCGGGTTCAACCTCTCAGTTTTCAGGTTGTGTAACTCCGAGCTCCTACAGGAAGACCTACCCCTCTCCGCCGGGACCGGATAGATAGCCGTAATGCAACATCCTAGTTAGATGGAGGGTGGCAAGCATGAGCCACATGAAAGCGCAGTTCTTTATGGACTTGTGGTTCAAACTAGACCTCGAGCTGAACCTGAGCCAGGGAGTATGCCTTTGGTGTCTATTTCTCACATTAAGCCTGTTTCGAAGTACTGCCATATTGACAGATCAGTGGACGCGGCAAAGAGAGAGTATTATTTGCCCAGGATCAAATAATTTGTTAAGTTAGTAGACCCATGACTGCAGTGAGGTACTACTTGGTAGAAAGACTATATATTTACCACTGTAATACATTTAGGTGACTATTACGTATGACTGGGTATCTCCATTCTCTCAAGATATCTTCAGTATATTTTTTGAAAATGTTGATGACTACCAGTTTTTTCATTGAATAAAAATACCTCCAATATCACCAAAAAGGGAGGAGCAGAGCAATAAGTAGGAACACTGGAATTATGCGGTAGGGACAGTGAAATTATGTGGCAGGGATAAGTAAATTATGCACCAAGAAAATGCATATTATTCAGCATAATTTGACACATTTTATGATAGGGTTACTTTGCCATATTGTCATTTTTAAACTTGTTAACACTGCCTGGGCATTCGTTGGACATAAATAGTACCAGTTTGGCATCCTAATGTAGCAATTAGCAACAGAAAGGTAACCAATTTAGCCTTGCAAAGAATCTTCAGCTGCACTGCAACACATGCTGTTGCGTTAATAAAAACTTTGGAACCACTTGAGCTAGAAATAAAAACTGTTTTTATTAAAGCCTGTAGATTATAAAGCAGATGGTGCATTATATGGCAAAAGTGGAAAATCCATAATTTTGCAAAACAAACAGCAGCCGCACAATCATATAATTCCTTTGGTCCTGGCGATAAATTCAGAAAAGTGATTGCCCAAGAGCACAACATTTGACAAATGGGAGGCCAGGATTAAAAACACCTGTCTCTTGGGTCCCTATCTCCATTAGTCCACTAGACTACAACTGGGGTGTCAGTGGTTCTGATTATAAGGCAAAGGGGCTGCCCCTCCCAGGAAAACGCTGTTATTGGCCCTGCTCTGCTTTAGAACATGGTAAATATTTCCATTATAAAACTGACATTAGATGTCAAATAACCTAGTTCTACAGTTAAAATGTACCAGTTGGACCAGATCCTGTGGCAGCGGTTGCTTCTTTTATTTTTTATTTTTTTATTTATTTGAGTTTTATATAGCGCTGGCTAGAACCAGAGGTATCAGAACACTTTACATGAGGATTGTTACATTCCAAGTTACAAATTACATCTGTTACAAGAGCATAATAAAAACATAGGAAAAAGAACAATGTTATAGTAGTTCATTGGAGGGAGGGGAGGAAGGAGTCAAATTGGGGAGACGAGGAGAACTATGCCTAATGACCGGCTCGGAAGATGGCGGCCCGAGGGGGAAGACCAGGGCCAATCCCCTCTAAGCTGTCTAGCAGCTCTACCTGGCATCAGCCATGTTGTTCATGTATTCACAGTAGGGAATAACAAGAATAACAGATTTGCATTGTTATGTTAGTTACTGTTGCATAATCAAAGATAGGAGGTCAAGACCTCAGTAGAGGGAGGAGGGAAAAAAGGGAGGGGAGAAAAGACAGGGAGCAGATCAGTTCAGGTGTACCGGCAATGGAAGGAACGTGTCTCAAGGGGGCCCAAAAGTTGGAGCAAGCGGGACCAAAACCCAAGTGGAGCCACTTAGAAACACCGTCCATTGCCAAAAGTAAACACCATGCAGGAACATCTTGGCATCAAGTTTGAAATACTTTGAGAGGGTGTCCCAGGGGGCAGATCCTTAAGATGTAGAGGCCAGGTGACATACTTTAGGGCGAATGGGGTAGAGGACTGCGTCTTATGAGTCTTGCTGCAGCTTCAGTTCAGATCATGGGTTATCCCATCACTAATCACATACTCTGAGATACAAAACACAAGTGCCATCCAAAGGTTAGGATCAGCACCCAAGAGAAATGCGGTTTCAGGAGAGAACGGACCAGCAATAGTTCAATCCCTAACAAACAGGCCCCACCGCTGAACCGCTTGCCCAGGACCATAGGATTCTGACGCACAGACCAAGAGGTGAAGGAGAAACCGATCCATGTACATTTGAAATGGGCGCTATCTTAGGGTCAGGCCTTACATGCAAATCTCGCCGGAATTAAGAAGATACTGTATATCATATATATCGTTAGTACCCTACAAAAATAGGCACCACAGTTGAGACAGTTGCCCAGGACCATAAGATTCCCACACGTAGTCCAGTAAATGAAGGAGAAGAGCTCCCCGCACTTCACAAAAGGACACCATCTTAGGGTCAGGTCATACAAGCAGTGCTCCCAAGAGTGAAGATCATAATATCTAACAGCAGCGGAAAATTGTACCTTAGGAAAGAGAAGTGAGGACGCCATGAACATCCGGCAACAGGCATTCGGAATGGAAATTAGGCCCGATCTGTTTCGACTGTGATGCAGCCAGCACTGTTGTTGTTCGTCAGACATTTAAGTTCATTGCATTTTTGAGCAGTCGGAATTTTAGGGTCTAACTGAGTTGAAAACTGGAGCGAGCCTCTGCTACATATAGGGCTCAGAGAAACCAAAATAGCAGAGTGCCTTGTATGGTGCATGCTCCCTTGAGTCCCACATTGAACTCCGGTGGACATCTGCACTCCAGGAGGGAAACCAGAGCCTTGGTCCGCAAGCAAGCTCCGCCGAAGAGCACTCCTCCATGTTGTGCTCAGTTAGACATCCTACGACTCAGGCAATTCAAGGTGTTCTACTTGACCACAGATCCGCCAAACGGCTCAGAAGATAACCCTGGGCGGAGTTCGCGGAGTGGGGCTTCGCGGAGCTACGCGAAGTGGGCGAGAAACTACGCCCACCTCCGCACTCCGCGTAGCCCCACTCCGCAAACACCACTGGCCGCCAGCCCCGCCACCCGCCTCCCTCCCGCCCTCCCTAAATACTTTCAAATAAAAGAATCAAATAATTTAAAAAGCACTTACCTTGCCGCCGCTGCCCGCCGCGTCCCCGGGGCTCGCTATCTTCCGTCTTCCGTCTTCTATACTAATGCGCATGCGCGGGCGGCCACGCATGCGCATTTTATCGTGAAAATGCGCATGTGCGGCCGCCCGCGCATGCGCATTAGTAAAGCGGACGGAAGACGGAAGATAGTGAGCCCCGGGGACGCGGCGGGCAGCGGCGGCAAGGTAAGTGCTTTTTAAATTATTTGATTCCTTTATTTCAAAGTATTTAGGGAGGGCGGGAGGGAGCCGGGTGGCGGGCAGCTACGCTCCGTCTGCGGAGCGTGCGTAGTGCCGCCTGGCTCCGCCAGCTCTGCAAAATGCGGAGTAGGCGGCACTACGCACACTCCGTGCACGGAGCGTAGCTGGCCGCCCACCGTTATCAGAAGACAGCCCGACAGCATGTGGTCACCAAAGACAACTCCATATTTTGCCAAATCAAACAGCAGTGAAAGACATCAGTGCAGCGAAGGCTGCACTGATGTCTTTGTGTCAGGCGGAGAAGCCTGACTAGGCAGCAGTCAGCTCCACCGTTGAGAAAACACGCTCAAGCGGTCATTGGCATGGCCAGAAGGTGAAACGGAAGGACCGCAGGGCAAGGAAAGACCATGTGAGCAAGAGAGGTCCAGGGAGGGTGCAGATTCACAGCGATACAAGCCAAATGGTGATCCCTAGCCGGGAACTCCCGGCCGGAGCTCCTTACCAGGTGGCCACCCTGTGGCTGCTAATGGGACAGTGTGCCTGGTAGATAGTAATATTTACCACTGGTCTTTCAAAGCTTAAGACTATTTCATTCTGTTTGAATACCAGGGTTCACTTTTTAAACTTGTCACTCATAATTTGCAACTGCCAACAGTCAAAGTTTACCTAGGTGGTAGAACTCAAATATAGTATGAAGAGTAATCAAGCTTGATAAATTCAATCTCCAGCGGATTTCTTTTTTAACACAAACTGTTTAGAGGGGGGGATTTGGAATGATCCTCCCAAAACCTGCTATGTAACTCTTAGTTCCCCTGCTCCTTCATAAAGATCTCTGAACACAAAATGAGTCCCTCACACGTGCAGTGGCATAAATTCACCTGTGAAGTGATAATGGAATATTGTCCATCCTACTTGGCTCTTGCAGCAATGGCTGGAAACCATGGCTGTGAGGCCCAGGGAAGGGGACTCTCCTTTCCTGGGTCTTACAGCAGCAACCGCGGATGTGCAGTCTGGGCAGAGGACACATCCCATGTGTCTTCCATAACAGCTATGAGGCCAGAGATGGGGCAGCACTTCCATGGGCCTCACAGTTGTGGACCATGATAAGGTGGTGCATGGGAGGGAACACCCTCCCCCTGGTCTTGCAGTGTTACACTATTGTTGTGAGGGCAATGGTAGAGGGCCCCTCTATCATGGGCCCCCTCTCCTGGGCCTCACAGCAGTAGACCATGATTGTGAGGCCTAGGGGAGTGGAGACCCCTAAGACTAATAGCCATGGTGTAGAATTGCCTGGCCAGGAGGAAGGACCTTTCCCATGGTCCTTGAAGCAGTGCTTATGCCCAACTAGACCCATGGGTTAGTGGGCTCCCTCTGCTAATCCTCTCTGTGTTACACCATGTCTGAAAAGCCAAGGAATTGGGGCGGTCGTCCCCTGGGCCCCATTGAAACTGTCCCACTGCTCTGTACCATGGCTCCGTGAATAGGTCGATGTCATGGTCCATGCCCTGTAATGTTATTTCCTGTGAATTCATATTGCATGCAAATTTGAGGGGCCTAACACATTCTCTTTCTGCCTGGGCATAGACATCGGTCAGCGGCATAGCCATCATTAGTATAGCAGATGCAGTGGCACTGAGCCAGGGGTATTAAGTGTTGACTGTTTCTAAAATATGGCTTTGACTGCGCAGCCAGTGGACAAGAGTGTGGGGGCACTTTAACTTTTCACCATCTAGGTAGATGCGTCACTTTTTAAACCCCTGCGCCACATTATACCTGCATCAGGTATATTGTATGCAGAGGGGGCGTTCCCCCGCAAAAACCCTCGTAATAGTGACGCAGTGAAATCTATGAGATTTCACTGCGTCACTTTTAGGACGCTGTTGCGTCAAAATCTTGCGCCTGCCTCACAGCAGGCGTAAGACTGATGCAAGCCCTTTCACATGGGGCTTTCCCCATGTGAAAGGACGCATTACTGGAGTTGTGTCACTTTTGTGACACACTCTAGCAATGCGTCACTTTTGCGCTTACAGATACGTCAGATATACTGACGTATCTGTAACTCCTTGCGACATGATTCGTCATACATTATATTTATGAAGGCCTTGCAACAGTTTTGCGCCGCCGGTGCGTCAATTTTTGTGACCTACCAGCGGTGTAAAAAATGCGCCTCGTTGCGTCATATTTAAAAAGTGACGCATCTAGGTAGATGCGTCACTTTTTAAACCCTGCGCCACATTATACCTGCGTCAGGTATAATGTATGCAGAGGGGGCGTTCCCCCGCAAAAAGCCTCGTAATAGTGACGCAGTGAAATCTATGAGATTTCACTGCGTCACTTTTAGGACGCTGTTGCGTCAAAATCTTGCGCCTGCCTCACAGCAGGCGTAAGACTGACGCAAGCCCTTTCACATGGGGCTTTCCCCATGTGAAAGGACGCATTACTGGAGTTGCCTCACTTTTGTGACACGCTCCAGCAATGCGTCACTATTGCGCTTACAGATACGTCAGAAATACTGACGTATCTGTAACTCCTTGCGACATGATTCGTCATACCTTATATTTATGAAGGCCTTGCGACAGTTTTGCGCCGCTGGTGCGTCACTTTTTGTGACGCACCAGCGGTGTATAAAATTCGCCTCGTTGCGCCATATTTAAAAAGTGACACATCTAGGTAGATGCGTCACTTTTTAAACCCCTGCGCCACATTATACCTGCGTCAGGTATAATGTATGCAGAGGGGGCGTTCCCCCACAAAAAGCCTCGTAATAGTGACGCAGTGAAATCTATGAGATTTCACTGCGACACTTTTAGGACGCTGTTGCGTCAAAATCTTGCGCCTGCCTCACAGCAGTCGTAAGACTGACACAAGCCCTTTGACATGGGGCTTTCCCCATGTGAAAGGACGCATTACTGGAGTTGCGTCACTTTTGTGACACACTCCAGCAATGCGTCACTTTTGCGCTTACAGATACGTCAGAAATACTGACGTATCTGTAACTCCTTGCGACATGATTCGTCATACATTAAATATGACGCATCAGGAATATCGTAAGGAGTGCGCACTGAAAAGTGACGCATCGCTGTTTTCACGCAGCGATGCGTCACTTTTCATAAATGAGGCCCCCAGTTTATTCACTGTGTCACCTCTACAACCCTTTCTTGCGTCAATACGTCCCTTTTGCATACATTACACCTGACGCGCCTGACGTAGGAATAATGTGGAGCAGGGGCTTACAAAGTGACGCACCTACCTAGATGCGTCACTTTGTAAATATGACTGAATAAGGTGCATTTTTTACTGTACTGATGCGTCGCAAAAAGTGACGCTCTGGTGGCGTTAAAGTGACGCATGGCTTCATAAATGAGGCCTTCAGTCTTCAATTCCAGCAATGCATCTTTTCTTACCCTTCCACACCCCCGTTCCTTTTCAACATTTTCTTTTAATATCCACATTCCCCATATTCACTCTTCTTCTCCTTACTTTCCTTTCCAACACTCACCTTCTTTCAGTTCCCCTACTTCACTTCGTTTCTCCTCTCATACCTTTCTGTTCTTTCTTACTCATTTTCTTTTCCATTATCAATGCACTCCATTCCACTTACTCTTTCTCATTTTTTTAAGAATATAGCTCTTTGATTAGAATTGGAGGTAGTTCTGAAAAGAACTTTTTTTTTTCTTCTTTTTTTAAGAACAGAAACAAAAACAGGGAATGGAAACTGCTCAACAGGAGCAAAAAAAACAACAAAAATTAGGGATGGGAACGGCAGTGATGGTTCTCCAATGCTCGAACCATGGGCAGGACACTTTGCTCCCCATAGGTAAGGAGTTGATCGCAGTATCTGCATTTCAGGACAGCATTGTTGAAAGCAGGTTGAATATTTGGCACGAGCTCCTGCGATCGCCCCCTCCCAGAAGTAGTTGCTCCTCCGGTGGATGTAGAGGCCCCATCACTGGGAATCTCTTGTGCCAGAGCCCTGACACTTTCCCGGGCAAAATTCTGGGGGTGCCTCCTTTCCACATGCCGGATCATTGTAAAGTTCCCAAAAGAATATTTTTTTTCGGGGTCACCCCGTGACAGGACTTCTTTGCAGATCCTGCACTCCACTT
This sequence comes from Lissotriton vulgaris, assembly GCF_964263255.1. Lineage (NCBI taxonomy): Eukaryota > Metazoa > Chordata > Amphibia > Caudata > Salamandridae > Lissotriton > Lissotriton vulgaris. Next base: position 61,802 of record NW_028254128.1, read on the forward strand.
TTGGAGCATTCACCTTCTTCTGGTCAGCTGGTATTTTAAAAAATTTCCAAATGAAATGCTCCTTCACCTTTGGCTGAGGAGGCTCTTCATCGATGAATTCACGCGCTTCATCACTGCTGGATTCTCTGGCAGCCATGGTAAACCAAGAAAGATCCAAGAGCAAAAAACAGGTCTTTCAGTCACAAAAGTGAAAGAAGAAGTGAAGGAAATGGGTGGGGATTTCATTCTTTGTAAAAAACACTGTTAGCAACGAATGAACAGTGCTATTTTAAGGTCACATGACTTGACGCGCTGACGCTGCGCGCACGCGGCGCGAACGTAGGCGCTTCCGGGGGCGCACACGCAGCGCGAATGTAGGCGCACACGCGGCGCGAACGTAGGCGCTTCCAGGGCGCATACGCAGCGCGAACGGAGGCGCTTCCGGAGGCGCTTACGCGGCGCGCCGAAGTGACGTTTTGATAGTTTCACGGAAATGCAAAATCATTTTCATTTCCTTATAAAAAAAACTGCTTTTATATGTATGGTACTAAATGTTTTGCGTTATTATTTACTTTTCATTCATATTTTTTTTCACGAACGAAAGTTGCGCTCTGGGTGTGGTTTCCGGAGAGCTTACCGGAGCGCGCACCCAGAGCGCCCCAGGAAAAAATGATAAAAAAAATAATAATAATAATAATTAATACTTACACAAAACAGCAAATAAAAAAAAAAAACATAGGTTAGAAACTCGATATAGAAAGGAATTAGCATTTAAAAAACCTATGAAATTCACTGAAAAAACCATAGGTTTCACACCAGTTATAGTTAGCTGGAAATTTTACTGACATAAAACCATTAAAATTCCCACGTTATAGTTAGTTGGACTCACTATAACTGATGTCATGAGTGATGTCACTGACCATGTCATGAGTGATGTAATATGTGACGTCATCAGCAGTGCATTGCAGGTGCGCAAGTTATAGTGAGTCCAACTAACTATAACGTGGGAATTTCAATGGTTTTATGTCAGTAAAATTTCCAGCTAACTATAACTGGTGTGAAACCTATGTTTTTTCAGTGAATATATATATATATATATATATATATATATATATATATATATATATATATATATATATATATATATATATATGTATATATATATATGTATATATATATAGCGGGAGCGCTACGGGACTCCGCAATTTTGTGTTTCGTCGAATTGAGACACAAGATGGAGGACAAACAACGTTGGGAATGGGTAAAAAGGAGCACAGTAGACAGCCCTTGACCCTCTAGGTTTGCTGAGGGGAGTTTCGAGGGGCATATATGCCCAAAAAAAAAACATTTTTAATTGCGCCTGGTACGCGTACCGGGGAGCGTATCGGGGAGCGTACTCTGGTGATAAATAGTGAAAAAAGTTAGAGAAAGATAATCATTTTGAGTGATCAGAGGTAAGGTAGCTCTGAAAAGAGCTTTTGAGTTCTGTGGCTGATTTAGGTACCTACACGTAGGTTCCAATGCACATTAAATTCAGGAGGAATATTCTATTCCCCTCATCTGAGAAGTGCACACCATCTCCTCTGTAGATATCTTGCATGTTGAAACGCAAGTTATTGTTGTATATTGAACCCATTCCATAGTCTCTTATGCAAGCAGAAACAGATTTATTGACATGTTTCCGTGCTTTCTCAAATTGTGGACAAAATTGGTTGGACCAGTTCCATTTCTGTCTCTGGCATATATTGGAATATACCAAGGCAGTTTGTGGAAAAAGTGTCATCAATTGATCAAAGGTGTCCTTTAAAAGCATTTCCAGACCAACCCCAGTCAAAGTGCCCAAGTCATTTCCACCACAGTGCACTATTAAGAGGTCAGGGTTTGGCAGATGCAAAAAGGTTTTCACCAATGGTATCAATTGGTGACATCTCAATCCTCTCTGGCCAATCCACTTGATTTCCACATTTGATAAATCAAGGTTGTGAAAATTTCTGCTAGCTGCATACCTCTGAGCCCAGTGGATGTAGCTATGTGCAATAATCCACACAGAATACATGATGAGGGAAGGTTCTGGTGCAGTCAGATGAAGTGTGGGAATGAAATGGCAGTTGGAATAGTAGTTTACAAAAAAATAATTGTGGAGTTTCACTGCTCTTGAATCACAAGCAATGATTGGTGGATTCAGATAGTTGAAAAGTAAAAGTTAGGGTGCATGGTTGTGTTTTGTGAAAGAAGCAATTTGAATGGTTAAGAAAAAGTCAATTAAAGAAACATTTCATCGGATAAGCTGGTGTGTTGAGAGGTCAAACATCCTTGCTTAGTTCATTTGCAACATTGTAGAATAAACTTTTGAACCTGAGAGTTCAGTAAGGAGGGAGTTGCTATGGTAACAGATAGAAAGGGCTGAGGGGGGAAGGGTGTTGGTTTGAAAATAGTGAGGGAAGAGTTTTGATTGGTTGAAATGAGGCATATCTGTGTAGAATTAGAGGTTTTCTGTGCCATTCATGGTTGCAATGTCTGGAGTGCATACCTTTTTCTCTGCTAAAGAAAAATTGGTGTGTGTGTCTGACATTGTTCTCTATATCCCAAAGCATTTGTAAAGGTAAGAAATGATTCATTTAATTTAGATAGAGACTTGTGTGCTCTATGGAGAAGATTTGGAAGCAGATTGTTTTTTTAAATGTTGTTTTGTGTCATGTTTTTTGATAATGCTTTGTTAAAACATTTTAATGCATAGAGGAATTGTAAATAGTGAACTTTCAGTAGTGAAATTGAATGCTTGTACATAGGACCTGTGCTGTGTTTCTTAAATGTTATTTAAAAACGATTTTGGGTTACATGCATGCTTTTTATATTTTTGAGAATGAATTATTAGTGCTTGCCTCAATAAATAAATATATTTGAACCTTTTACAATGATGTCACCTGCACTACCTTAGATTAGGAAGCAGATTGAGTTTCTTTCTGGGTGGTTTGTGTCATGTTTTTGAATAATGCTTGGTAAATAGGTTTTGCAGCATAGGGGAATTGCATTATGTAAAATTGAGAAGTTTCTCTAGTGACATGGAATGCTTGTACATAGGACCTGTGCTGTGTTTCTAAAATGTTATTTAAAAAACGATTTTAGGGGCAAATCAATGGTATTTACATTTAAACCTTATTTATGATTGCCTTGTGCCGCCGGTGCGTCACTTTTAACATGGAAAAAAGTGACACACCGGTGGCGCAACGCCTTCATAAATAAGGCCCTGTGTTTCTTTGCTGTTGGTTTGTGTTTTGCTTTTTAATAATGCTTGCTATCAAGATTTGCAAGATAGAGGATTTGTATTTTGTGAAACAGTGAGGTTTTGGTAGTGAAATTGAATGCTTGTACTTAGGACCTGCGCTGTGTTTCTAAAATGTTATAAAAAAAACGATTTTGGGGGCAAATCAATGGTATTTAAATTTGGGCCTTATTTATGATTGCCTTGTGCCACCGGTGCGTCACTTTTAACATGGGAAAAAAGTGACGCACCAGTGCCGCAAGGCCTTCATAAATAAGGCCCTGAGTTTCTTTGCTGTTGGTTTGTGTCTTGCTTTTTGATAATGCTTGCTATCAACATTTGCAAGATAGGGGATTTGTATTTTGTGAAACAGTGAGGTTTCAGTAGTAAATTGAATGCTTGTACATAGGACCTGCGCTGTGTTTCTAAAATGTTATTCAAAAAACGAATTTAGGGGCAAATCAATGTTATTTACATTTGGGCCTTATTTATGATTGCCTTGTGCCGCCGGTGAGTCACTTTTAACATGGGTAAAAAGTGACGCACCGGTGGCGCAAGGCCTTCATAAATAAGGCCCTGAGTTTCTTTGTTGTTGGTTTGTGTCTTGCTTTTTGATAATGCTTGCTATCAAGATTTGAAAGATAGAGGATTTGTATTTTGTGAAACAGTGAGGTTTCAGTAGTGAAATTGAATGCTTGTACATAGAACCTGCGCTGTGTTTCTAAAATGTTATTCAAAAAACGATTTTGGGGGCAAATCAATGGTATTTACGTTTGGGCTTTATTTATGATTGCTTTGTGCCGCTGGTGCGTCACTTTTAACATGGGAAAAAAGTGACGCACCGGTGGTGCAAGGCCTTCATAATTAAGGCCCTGAGTTTCTTTGCTGTTGGTTTGTGTCTTGCTTTTTATTAATGCTTGCTATCAAGATTTGCAAGATAGAGGATTTGTATTTTGTGAATCAGTGAGGTTTCAGTAGTGACATTGAATGCTTGTACATGGAAAGGGGCGACCATTCGGTCCCCCCGAACGTATGGCCGAGTACCACGATCCCCCCGGGAAGCCATCTTGGGCGGGAGGCGAGTCTCGGCTGGTATGCCCGAAGCGGCGTAGCCGGGGCGCGCCTTTTCCCGCCCTGGAGTAGGCCGGCTCAGACACTGACGCAGCCGGGCCACGCCCTCGGGGCAGGCCGGGGCGGGTTTACGCCCGCCCTGAAGACGGATAAAAGGAGCAGCAAGCCAAGGAAGCATCCTCTTGTTTCCTGTGCTCTGAAGCTGCACCACCTCGCTGCACGTGAGCTCGAGACGGAAGAAGAGCCAATTTTGACCCACCCACCAGCCCCTGAAGACGGCGAATTGTCTTGAATAAAGTTTGATGTGGTAACTCCTTTTTTTGCAGGTCGGATTATTATCGTGATAAACATTGAATATGTAATAAAGATATGGTCAATTGATGGTATGTTTTGCAAATAAAGTGATCTTGCTCTAGTGTTGATCAGTAGCATGTTTAGTAGTATTGATCAGTAGCATGTTTTAATAAAGTTGTTGCTTTTGACTGTCTTTTAAGTCATTTAGTCATTTGGTTTAGAATTCTTTTTAGCTTAGAACTGTCGTATTTATTTTGGTCGGGCGGTAAGGTCATGATCGGTGAGCACTGGGAGTCGGAGTGCCTCAGGGCTCTATTTTGAGCCCCACTCTCTTTAACATCCTGATGACCCCTCTGGCGACATTGGCGGAGTCCTATGGGGCCCGGATCGTCTCTTATGCTGACGACACTCAGCTCCTCTTCACCTGTCGCAAGGGCGAAGAGTTCGATGGTGAAGGGATCCGCGAGTGCCTTGGGGCTGTTTTCAGCTGGTTCTCACAAAACAGCCTTAAGTGCAACTCGGACAAGTACGAAATACTATTCTTCGGATGCCCATCAGAACCAGATTGGCGAGGATGGTGGCCTGCTGACATGTTCCCTCCCACACAGTCCTCTAAGTGGGCTAAAAACCTGGGAATTAAAATCGACAACGAGCTCTCGCTCAAATCCCAGGTTTCCACTCTCACGGGAACATGTTTTGGGATACTTAGAATGTTGCGCAAGTTTTTTCCCCTTCTATCGGAGCAACATCGGAGGATCACTGTTCAGGCCCTTATAGGGTCCAGATTGGACTACGCCAATGTCTTATATCTTGGCTTGCCTGAATATCTCCTCCAGCGTCTGCAGATCACCCAGAACGCCGCTGCGCGTGCCATCTTTGGCCTTCATCGTCGCACTAGCGCCTCTAACCTTCTTGCTTCCCTCCACTGGCTTCCGGTGCGGAAGAGGATACTGTTCAAGGCCATGACTCTTGCCCATAAGGCCTTACATGGCAATGGCGCCAAGTATCTTCAGAGGAGGCTGGACTTCTATCGACCTGCACGATCCCTCAGGTCAGAAGCCTTGGCTTTGGCGCGGGTACCACGTATTAAAAAGGCTCGGCTAGGCGGCCGGTCTTTTAGCTTCCTCGCTCCTCAGCTATGGAACTCGCTACCGTTGTTCCTGCGAAACACCTCAAATCTGCTTGTTTTCAGGAAAGACCTGAAAACCTGGTTGTTTGCTGGATAATCTTTTCCCTCTTTGGGCCCCTCTCTGTTATTGTTATGTTTCATGCTCTCCTCCATGGTCTGGAGCTCAAAGCGCCGGGACACTCCTTTGGAGTAGCCGTTGCGCTATAAAAGTCCCATTTTAACATAACATAACATAACACTAATTGGTAGATCCCTATGAGTGGGCGTCACCCATTACGGATGGGAGCGCTCGAAGGAGGTGGCCATTGGCCCCTCAACGGGGAAGGCGGTCCCTTCTAAGGATGGGACGCCGAAAGGAAAGGAAAGGCGGTCAAGGCCCCTTCCTGGGTAGGGGGGGCTACAGCCCCCTCCCGGAGAATTTCCCGGGGCCAAGACATCTGCGACGGCAGATGTGGTAAGATGTGTGGGGTTTGGGGGGGGTCTACGCTACCTTCTAGATTCCTCACACGAGTCCTCGGACGACCTTTAAGTGGCGTCGAGTTTATTGGGGCCCCCGTCAAGTCAAGGGAAATTGGTAGTTGCACTCGAGGTACACCTCGGTGCGGTCGCCCCTCACAAGTGGGGGGGATATTTCTGGTTAGGGATCTTGACACCGGTTACGACCTTGCCGTTGGCCCGTAAACGTTAGGATGTACAATTTCAAAATTTCAAGTTAGAGGTTTTGGAGGATGTTAGTTCGGCTAGGAGAACCTTTGTATTAGAGACTATGTTAAGGTTAGCCAAACATCGCAATGTGGAAATGAAATTGTACATAATATGAAACTGTTATTTTAATGTTTTAATTTTGTTTCATATTTTAATAAATACGGCCGGGAGGGTCACTCCCTCCCGTCTTCCAAAAGTTCAGATCTGTTTCCGGTTTCCCATCCTTGGGGATTGTGTTGAGAGGGGGTGGCGGGTATCTCGGCCATATAGGACCTGCGCTGTGTTTCTAAAATGTTATTCAAAAAACGATTTTGGGGGCAAATCAATGATATTTACATTTGGGCCTTATTTATGATTGCCTTGTGCCGCCTGTGCGTCACTTTTAACATGGGAAAAAAGTGACGCACCGGTAGCGCAAGGCCTTCATAAATAAGGCCCTGAGTTTCTTTGCTGTTGGTTTGTGCCTTGCTTTTTGATAATGCTTGCTATCAAGATTTGCAAGATAGAGGATTTTCCAAACACAGCACAGGTCTTATGTACAAGCATTCCATGTCACTAGTGAAACTGCTCAATTTTACATAATACAATTCCTCTATGCAGCAAAATCTTTTTACCAAGCATTATCAAAAAACATGACACAAACCAACAAGAAAGAAGATCAATCTGTTTTGTAACATCCTGTCTCTGATTTACTTCCTCTTACACCCTCTCTCAAACTTACTCTCTGTCTCTTCCTTTACAGGCTCTCTCTGTTTCAGTTTCTTTTACAACCTTTTCTCTTCTAACACCCTCTCTCTGTCTTACTTCCTGTTACACCCTCTCTCTGTTTTACACCCTGTTACATCCTTTTTCTGACTTACTCCCTTTTTTTGACTTACTCCCTCTCCCTATTACATCCTTTTTCTGTCTTTCAACATATTATACACTCTCTTTGTCTTAGTCCTTTTGTATGTTTTACTCCCTCTACCTGTTTCTTTGTCTGAGTCTCTCTGTGTTTTTGTGTTACTCCCTCTAGCTGTTTTTCTTTGTCTTACTCCTAGTTATATAGTTGCTGTGGTATAAACTTAGATATGTTGCAAATTAGTGTTTATATCGTTTGCTTATTGTCATTGCTTTGTTGTTTGCTAATAGTGGTCTATAATGTGTTATTTTTTTCTTTACCACAGATTGAAATCAACATTTCAAAAGTAAGCAAAAATGCCGTCAAGGCAAAGGAGAAGAAAAAATACCATACGGAAAAGAACAAAATCAGCAACGGAATTAAAGGAATCCTCTACAACAAGTACTTCAAAAAACACCAAAATAGCTCCTGGTAAGACAACCAAGTCTTTTTTTCGCAACATATGTAGAACAAAAACAAATGTTAATGGGAATGTGAAGATCCAGAAGGAGAGAGCAAATTTGAAAAGGAAGGAGAGGCCCTCAAAAAATGTCTCTACTGGAGCAGGAGAGAAGAGTATGGATAGCAATAGAAGGCAAAATCAATTTAGGGACATTCGTAGACGAATGTTTCACAATAGGGTAGTTTTAAATTTGCTAAAAAATGAAAAGAAAGCTGCTTTTTATAAGAAAAAGAAAAATGTAGAGAAGATTGTTGATCAGGCTTTTGAAGTTAAGAAAAAAGATATTTATTTTAGTAATCAATAGAATTAGGATACTTAACAAGGCAATTGATGTTTTCAAATTGAACAGTTGATGGAAAAGAATAATTAATCGGACTAATTTTTGTGATGTATTTTCTGGAGAATGGATGCATAGTTCAAGTTCTGAGCCATTTTTTAATGAGGAGAGTTACTTTCAGGAAAATGATTTGGTGCATGCAGTTGACACCAGGGGTCGAGCATATGAGGTGAAAGATGGTCGTCCGATGGAAAAAGAGAAACTTGTGTCTAGAGATGCAGAAGAGGTGTTAGCTGATGAAGTTTTAGGGAGACGTACTAAGGGTCCAGTGTACACATGGATGTGCAGTAGTATTTGTAGCGTGCGACAGGATTCAATCGATTTGCTTCGAAATTTCTTACGTACATATAGTAAGAAAAGTGTAAAACAGAAAGTGAAGATCTTACAAGAGTTAGATCCTTGCAGAGTGAGAGAAAACACAGGTTTGCATGGGCATTCACTGGCTTGTCTTTCTAGAAAAGTATGTCAGAGTGTTTTTCATCATTTTAGGATGTTAGCAGTGCATCACAATAAGGTGAGGGAATTAGTGAGAAGGTTGTATTATGCAAAAAGTCCAGCACTTAAGCTTAAACAGTTAAACAGTGCTCTTTTGCATGGACCTGAAGTAGATGTGAAGACTATTTGTGAGGAAATTGAGTTTTGTTATTTTGGGAACAAAGAGGACAGTGTAGAACTGGATATAGTAATGGATGGTAATGTGGAAGACAATGTACAGATTTCAAGTATAGAAAAGTTTGACGAGGAAATTACCAAGTTTAAGGTGAAATCAAGTGAAAGGCCTAATTTAACTTGTGTGTGTTGTCGACGTACTCATTATAAGATTCAGACTAGGTTAGTTGATTTATATGCAAAATGTGAATTGGAAAATAATAGTGAATGGAAGGATTTTGTAAGTTATTTGTTCGTGGAGAATTCTTTTGATTTGAGTTTTGATCAGAGTATTTGTAATTATTGTTTGAAAAAATTAAATGAAAATAGAATGCCTGCTAGAGCTGTTCATAATAATCTTCAGTTGATAGATATTCCTTCTGAATTGATGGATTTAAATACTTATGAATCAATTTTGATTCAATGTGTCCATCCTTTTCAAGCTATTGTTAGCATGGAGCCTAAGATAGGGAAATTACCTCCTACAGATTTACAAAGAGGATTAAAGGGAAGAGTTGTTTATTTGCCTCTAGATGTCAAGAAAAATATTGATACAATTGGTGTAGAAAGAGTAGAATAGGATCCTCTGGTTATTCTCGTTAATGGGGTTCTGACAAAGAGTAAGAAAATCTGGCAAGATTTATTGGATGTTAGGAAAGTCAAAAAGGCAACGTTGTATTTGGTAAAAAACAATGAGTACTACAAAGATGTAAGTGTTGGAGCAGAGGAAACAGCTACAGAAGAAGATAGTGATTGTTCAGTTGGCCAAATTGAAAAAGTTGATGTGTCTTGAAGTGAAGAAATATATGAACATTATACTGTTCATCCTTTGCATTCCAAAGAAGTAATGGGGAATGCAATTGGCCTGTTTCAAATGAAAGAGGCAAAAGGAAGTCCTATTAGTGTATGGGAAGAAAGTTTGGAAGCTCGTTGTTTTCCACAGTTATTTCCAGCAGGTTGAGGTGGACGATATGACGATCGACCAGTTCAAATTCCTGCAGCTGAATACCGGACTTTAAGATTAAATGCTGAAGATCCAAGGTTTCGTCAATGCATTCCATATATGTTTCATCTACTGTATGAAAGTGATTTGTCTGGGCTTTCTAATGCAGTTAATCGTATACTAGGACGCTACCTGTGACTCTGCTGCTCTACGTGAGGATTTCCTGGACTGCTTTTAAACCTCGCGGAACCCGCTTCGCGGGTCCCGCTTCGCGGGTCCCGCTTCGCCAGTGCTTTTAAATCCGGACCTGTTGAAGCTGCTGTGGGTGCGTGTCTGGGCTGCAGGGCTGCAAGCGCCGGTACCAGGACTCAATATCCCAGGAGTCCCGGCAAACCCGAGCCCGCCACACCTGGGCCGCTCTCCCTGATCGCCCTGCCCCACTCACTCACCGTTAAAAACCTTGCCTGCTGCTTGTACGCGGGACGCTACCTGTGACTCTGCTGCTCTACGTGAGGATTTCCTGGACTGCTTTTAAACCTCGCGGAACCCGCTTCGCGGGTCCTGCATCGCCAGTGCTTTTAAATCCGGACCTGTTGAAGCTGCTGTGGGTGCGTGTCTGGGCTGCAGGGCTGCAAGCGCCGGGACCGGGACTCAATATCCCAGGAGTCCCGGCAAACCCGAGCCCGTCACACCTGGGCCGCTCTCCCTGATCGCCCCGCCCCACTCATTTACCAACAGATCAACCTACTGAAGTAACAGCGAACCCCGCTGCGCGGGAGTGCCCGGGGCTAAGCCCGGGCAAAGGGCGGGCCCTCTGAGGCCAAAGGAGGCCAGAGGAGGCCGGCCGGACCTCTTCCTCTTGCAGTCTGCTTCTGTAGGCCTTCTCAGCAAGGACCGCTTCTCTTTGGTGACACTTTGTTCTCTGTATACTCAGTTATCATTTTATTTTTGTCCTCACATTGTTGTACATAGGGTTAATAGTAGCCCTATTTGTCAGCATTTCCTTGCTTAATTTTTGTGTTGTACAGAAGGATGTCTTCACCCATCCCTACTTTACCTGTCGAGGGGAGTGGTAAATGGGGGACGTTGGATAATTTCGTCATTAGGACGGCCTCTACGGTTGATAGGGACCTAGCCCTAGCTGAGCGATGCGCTAGCAGGCGCCGCTCGATTGAGCATATTAAGAGCAAAAGGTCCTCTTTGAGCCCCACTTTTTCAGGCTTGCCACTGCTAACTGACAGTGTAGAGGGTTTAAAGAGTCCAGAGCACCCATTTGATTCCAGTATTCCTCTACTACTCCAGGACAGGGCTACCCCCCAGATCCTTTGGCTGCTTCCAATTCTGTCATTAACCTTTCCGCCTCGCTGATTAGCATCTTAGACGAGGTGGAACTTATGTCACATACTCTGCTAGTAGCGACTGAGTCATCTTCCAAGCCCAACAAACAGGCAGTAGTAGCGGATGTAGACGCAGATGTACACCGCTGTCACGGTCCTCCGCCAAAGAAAAGGAGAAGGAAGGGGCATGGCACAGCCAGAAATAAAACCATGTCCTCCCCCTGTCATAAGAACATTGATCACCTACCTTTAGGTTTAACCCCTCCGCCTGTTATTGTCACCCATTCTTCAGACCAGCAGGGATCAGACTTACTGGGGAATATTGAAAAAATTATTAGATCATTTACTTTGCCTTTGGTGGAGAGGCTCAAAAGGATAACTGCCCAGCTGGGAGTTTTAGAGAAGGGCTTTAAGGCATCCCACCTGTGCAATAAGGGCCCAGATGGGGCACTCTCTGTTCCTACTTCTAGTATTGACCCCCTGGTCCCTGAACCTCGGATCCAGACAAAATCCACCAAACAACCCAAAAGTACCACGTCACAGGCTACTGCAGTTATTAGGCGTGATACTAATAGGCAGGATAAGGACGCCACGGGGTGTGTGATACCTATTTGTCCAATACCCAAACCTACAGTTGCAGATGTCACTGTTAAACCCCATGTTCCCAAAAGCCATATAGTTAATTTGCCCCCAGAAGCGGCCCCTTTTGTGATAATTCTAACTGGTGTCCCAGTTTTAGAAGTGGGGAAGAGGGAAGATCAAGCTCAACTTAAAAATAAGGCCATTTATTGGCTAAGTCAGAACTGGCCCCTACCCCCTTTCTTAAATGGTGAAATACTTATGGTACGCATGGCTGGGCCCCACCCCAAAAAGCATTATGGGGGACATTGTTATAATTAGCTCTAAAGACAAAAGGGTGGTCAGCCACATTTTAAATTGGTCCTCCCCCAAAAGCAGTAGCTTGATTATACCACGAGAACTGCCTTATTTCTATCCTAGAAACCTGTTAAGTCCAGTGGTTAACCCAGGAGCGAGGGCATCCAATGTGGAAAGTCTAATCAGGCCACTGAGGCATCAGCAGGTCAACTGTATGAGGAGACAACGCTATCACCCTGAGGGTAATTATCATGTTTTTAGACCTCCATTTGCCTCGCAGTTAGCAAATCCTGCACAACCTGTCCATCTGGCCCATTTTGATTCTTGGAACCTGTATTTAAACAACCCTTGTGCTCTATCTGATCCTTGGTCATTTAACCGGTTCCGAATTCCCCTCCATAATCGCTACGAAAGTTTACGAGACCTGGAGGGCGTGGACTGACTGAGTTGCAAAATATTTGCACCAGTTCGTCCGACAGTCTCTACACCCTAGTATTCAATAATAGTAACCCAGCTACTGACTTTAGGCTGTGCCATCTCTCTGGCCCAGTTATTGCTCCTGGGCTATGCAATGTTACTGGCCCAGTTACTATTTGTAATCCAGGCCCTGTTAATCTTGAAGCCCCTGAAGCCAGCACTGCAGTCACTATCTGCAACCAAGACCCTGCCATTCCTGAAGACCCTGAAGCTAGTACTGCTAGGCATACTTGTGAACTTTCTGTTGTTAGTAGTAATAAGGTACTAGCTGCTAAATATTGCCCACAAGGGAATATCGAGTTTTTATTTTGGAACATCTCAGGGATTAGGGATAGGGTTCTGGACTCTTCTTGGGTTGAGTTTGTTAGTCCCTATGGATTCCGGTGTTTTCAGGAAACCTGGACTACTGAGCCCGTTCACCTAAATGGGTACAGAACCTTTCATGCTGCAGCCTTACCTTCAAAGCGTGGGAGGAATATGGGGGGTCTCTGTATATATATTTTGAATCTGCTGGGCGTTGAGAGCATCAAGGTAGTCAAACTAGGAACCTGTCACCAGATCCTATCAATTCGGATGGTCTTCAAGGTTGATCTCATCTTGATCAATATTTATAATAATTTACATAAACGCCTAGTTGCAGATCTGGTCTCTTCCTTGACCGAAGACCTATATGGGATTACCACCCGGAATGGGAGGGATTGTATTATTGTTTGTGGGGGGGATTTTAATCATAATCTGTGTGACCAAGAGCGGGGCGGTTGTGGATTTACAGGGACAGGCGAGGAAGCTACATCCCCACACTTTTCCCATATGGACGGGGGTGAATCACTGAATGATATGTTGGCAACTTTTAACTTAGACTTTGTTAACAGGCTGTGCTCCCCTTGTCTCGATTTCAGTGCAACTTTTGTGGGAGAGGGCTTGGCACCACTATAGATTTTATTGTTGCTTCTGAAACGTACACCACTTGGTTTGCAGACTACTCCACGCATTTTGTAGGGTTTAGTGATCATCTTACCCTTTCTTTTGCCATTAAAATACCACAGGTTAAGCATAACTCATTGGTAAATAGATGGGGCTTTGCAGGATCTCAAGGAAAGACCTAAAGAAAGACTGTTGGTACCATCTGGAATCCCTGTGGCTGGGGGTAGAGTTGAACAAGGGATCGGTTGCGCGGCACCAAATGTTGCTTATATCGGGCAACATGCAACCCTATTTGAACTGGTGCATCAAGGGTTTCGACAGGTTTTTACTCACTAGGTTCAGATTTGACATCTTTTTTCGCCTAGTCTCATTTCCACATATTAATGACTGGTCAAAAATGCTCATCAAATGTCCATGTGATGGGAAGGCTGATCAATCAACCCTTCATGTGATTTGTTTCTGTGGTTTTTACCATAAAGAGAGAGCCCAATGGATTAAACCACTTCTGAAAAAGCACGGTCCCTGGCACCAGTGCCGCCCAGCTTTATTGTACCTCCAGCTGTTACATGATGAACTATGTGTGGCAACCATGGTCGGTTTCTTAAAGAGTGTTTTTAGAAAAAGGAAAAGTTTAATGTGTCCATAAATCCATTGTATTCACAGACATTTTTTTCTTTTTTCTCAAATGTAATGTTATATCTTGTGTAATGCAAATAACAAGGACCCCCTGATTAAGTTTGATAGTTCGTGTTTCAGGGACAAAACAAATATGTACATAAAATTATAAAACAATATTGAGGGTAGCTGCAAGAAGGAATTATAACAAGTTATTTAAAAAAATATATCACTTTTAATAGCTTTTCAAGTTAAAAAACAGATATTACAGTACATTAACGTTATATGAAAGAAACATCATACAACCTATAAACATATATCAATATTACATAAGAAATGATTACATAAAAAATATAGTCAATAATATTTTACACAATCGTTAAAAAGTTGACGAAAAAAGTGGCAAATTAATACTCTCGGCGCGCGTTTCGGCGTGCTGAAAAAACGCCTTCCTCAGAAGCCACAATCTATATCTGAAAAACACAAATGCGGTACTTAGAAAATACATTTATAGACATGTTTTTCAACAAAGGTGGTACATATATCTCGTATATTAACATATGGACCGTCATTGTATTTAAAAAGTTAAAAAAAGATTCCTCATGCAACAAACCCTCCCTACATGTTTTAGCAATATGTCAATTGCTAAACAAGTTACAAACCTAAACAATATATGAGCAGTTGTATTATCCTTAACTCATGTATGCTGAGGGCTTTGAAAAAGGAGAAAGGGGTACCATTTCAAGATGAGAAAAGAGGGTACATCAAAGCCTTTTGTGAATTCTAACTAGGATCTACAGGATAGTTCAAGAAATAACAAACCATCACTTACTAATAGCTGGTCGTTTATAATCTTTCTGTCTTTAGCGATACATCAAACAATGATATAATTGCTGCAATAAATCCTAACTGTGGGTAAAAAAGAGGATATATATATAAGATAGGCAGATGGGGAAGAATTTCTCCATAATGGTTTTCTTTCTAAAGCAAGTGACATGTGGAATTGCAAAACCACAAATGTGGTTTACTTCATTAAATGCGCCTGCGGCCTTGGTTACGTAGGCGAAACCAGTAGATCTATCCAGGTGCGTTTGACAGAACATAGATCAGCCAATAGGACAAGAAAGTTGACAGCACCATTAGTGAAACATTTCCTGGAAAAAAATCATGGACCTGATGATTTCCATTGGCGTATTTTCGAGAAAATACGGATTCCAGACAGTAAAGGTGGTTGTGCCATCAGAAAGAAAAACATTTTTTGGGGGATTTTTGTTTTTAATACCTTTAAACAAGGATTAAACAGCAAAATTCCATGGGAAAATGCAATAATTTAAGTCACCATTCTCCCAAATTTTTGTGTTAGCTGTCATCTTTCTGTGATATATTATATGCATCACATAATGAAATCTAATCCGGCTCGCTATGCACTCATTTGCTACAGTGAACAGATTTAATAACATAACAATTTTACGTGACCCTGTTCGTATCACGTTCCTCATTAGGATGCCTTTAGTCGATATGGTCCTTTTGGTACCATATAATCTTTACAGTTTTTGATCTGATATTACGGTTTTTCGGTAACTGTTGTCGAGAGATATCTAAGAACAACGGTTTTTAACTCATTTGTCGATTATTTCGTTGAAATAAACCACGTAATATTTCTTCTGTGGTTTAGAAATCGCATATCAAGTATCGGGTAAATATGAATCTCGCAACCTTTTTCTTTGGTGTGCTGCCTTCTATAGGACGCTCCACACCACGTGATTCCTTTCATTTAAATGTGGCCGTGGAACGCTTCAGGTGATACACCTTTCCCAACGGCCCGGAGACGCCAGCAGTCATTGAACGCAGCGCCCATCACGAAACGGTAAGGAAGAGCAGGAAAGCTTTGCGAGAAATCTTATACATCCCCGCATGTTTACTGATTATTTGGACCCTAATACTTGTAACATGGGTTTATTTAATTATCCCTAGTAACCTACCAAAGGGAGTACGGATAGAAGAATTATCGAACCTGAACACACGATAGATATTCCACGAAGAGGCGGTCGAATTGTGTCGGCTCTATATTTAATTTTGGTAAGGAACACTTTACTACCTACATTTAGATCGAGTCTTCCACGTAATATGAGAACTTGTGGACTTGCAACATATGGTTCTGTTTTACCGTTTAGAACCGTTTCTGAAAGGGAGAAAGATTGATGACAGCACTCCCCGTTTTATCTGAAGCCTTTGAACGTCACCAAATTGAATATTTTACATATCTTCACGACTTTTATAGTCTGTAAGTGTTCTATTTCTCAGTGTGATAAGCTAATTGCCAACTTTAGAGTGACAGTCTAAGTATTTATTAGACCGAAATTGCTGATAGTTCTTATCACTTCCTTCCCTTGTATCCTGCGATTCTATCTGCAGTTTTATCTGAATCACAAGCGATGCAGTTTTCGAAAAGTGGACTAAGCCTTGATTAGAGTCCCACACTGCAACGGATTCTTATATCACCTTTAGGTAAGCGTAATTGCGGAATAAATGTATCTACTGTGGGTCTATTTGATAATATGTTCCAACAGATGCAATTAAAAACATGGCTCTGTATTTAGTCTAGTTCATTTTAATAGAGCGCTCCAAGATGAACTGGCCATTAAATCATCCTTTAGAATGTTCAAGGACATTCATTCCATTTTGACTCGTTTTCCATCTATTCTGTGATTCCGTTTACAGTTTCATCTGAACCATACACGAGGCGATTTTCAGAAAGTGAATTAAGTCTCAATCAGAGCCCCATATTACAAGGGATTCTCGCATCACTTTTAGGTAAGCGCAATTATGGAATAAATATACCTACTGTGGTTCTATTTGACAATATGTTTTAATGGAAGTGATTAAAAACATTGCTTCGCATCTAACCCGGTTTCTTTTTTAAAAAATGCGCTAATATAAGCTGTTCTTAAAATCACCTTTAAAAACATGTACGATTATCAAACCATTCTGATACGGTTGATATGCTTAGTTATGCTTGTCAATGAAATTGGTTTAGCGAACTAAATCTGCCTATCTTATATATATCCTCTTTTTTACCCACAGTTAGGATTTTTTGCAGCAATTATATCATTGTTTGATGTATCGCTAAAGACAGAAAGATTATAAACGACCAGCTATTAGTAAGTGATGGTTTGTTATTTCTTGAACTATCATGTAGATCCTAGTTAGGATTCACTAAAGGCTTTGATGTACCCTCTTTTCTCATCTTGAAATGGTACCCCCTTCTCCTTTTTCAAAGCCCTCAGCATACATTAGTTAAGGATAATACAACTGCTCATATATTGTTTAGGTTTGTAACTTGTTTAGCAATTGACATATTGCTAAAACATGTAGGGAGGGTTTGTTGCATGAGGAATCTTTTTTGAACTTTTTAAATACAATGACGGTCCATATGTTAATATACGAGATATATGTACCATATTTGTTGAAAAACATGTCTATAAATGTATTTTCTAAGTACCGCATTTGTGTTTTTCAGATATAGATTGTGGCTCCTGAGGAAGGCGTTTTTTCAGCATGCCGAAACGCGCGTCGAGAGTATTAATTTGCCACTTTTTTCGTCAACTTTTTAACGATTGTGTAAAATATTAATGACTATGTTTTTTATGTAATAATTTCTTATGTAATGTAGATATATACTTATAGGTTGTATGATGTTTCTTTCATATAACGTTAATGTACTGTAATATCTGTTTTTTAACTTGAAAAGCTATTAAAAGTGATATATTTTTTTTAATAACTTGTTATAATTCCTTCTTGCAACTACCCTCAATATTGTTTTATAATTTTATGTACACATATGTTATATCTTATGTACATTATGTATTGATAACTGATGATGTTGCTTTTATGATTTTTTAATTTTACAAAAATCAAATAAAGCTTTTCTACTGCTATACTGAAAAGTGGAGCTCATCTGCAAAATGTTTCGGCGAGGGACTTTATGGAGAAAGTCAATCTGCAAGACAGTATTTTTGAATCTCAGCTAATCAATCTCATGGCATGTCAGCGTGGAACAAACGAGTATTGGTTCCGTCGTCATGGGGAATTGAAATGTATGCTAAGAAACTTAGGAACTCCTACATGGTTCCTCACTCTTAGCTTTGCTGAGTATGCATGGGACGACTTACTTCAATTTGTACGAGAGGCAAATGGAAACATACAAAATATAGAATTGAAAACACCTGGAGAACTGTGTTCTTTGGATCCAGTGAATGTTGGCGGATATTTTAATCATAGATTTGAAGCTATGATGTCTTTTATTACCAACAAAAAAAATCCTGCCCTTGGAGAGGTTTTGTATTTCTTTTGGAGGAAGGAGTATCAAGCGAGAGGTGCTCCTCATATACATATGTTGTTATGGATTAAAGATGCACCCAAATTTGGAACTGATTCGGATGACACAGTGATGAGTTTCATTGAAGAATATTCAACATGTGCTGTTCCAAAAACTACTGAAGAAAACAGTTTAAGGCAACAAGATTTACGTTTTCAATCTCATCGTTGTGGAAAGTACTGTCGTCGAAAATTCAAAAACAAGGAGAAATTCTACACGAAATGTCATTTCGCATTTCCATGACCAGTGATTTCTAAAGGAAGAGTAAATAATTTGATGTCTTCTCTGCGACATACCGTGACAAGGAAATCACCAAAAAATACATACAATTTAAATAGAAACGAAGAGTCCAAGTATATCAACGACTACAACCCAGTGATTTTATCCATGTGGAATGCTAACATGGATATTCAGTTCGTTGCTGACAACTCTATTGCTGTGACTCGATATGTGACGTCTTACATCACAAAAAAAAAGACTGAACTGAAGGAAATGTGGGAAGACATTTCACATTAAAAGAGTCTAAGTAAAGAATTATACAGTTTCAGTCTGAAGATGTTGTCGCATCGAGAAATTGGAGCATATGAATGTTCTGATCGGTTATCATCAGCAAGTCTCTATGCCAAATCAAGAACAATCATTTGGGTGAGTCTAGGTCTTGCTGCAACACAAAACCGAGTTTTGAAATCTGTACAAGAAATTGAATATTTGGCGGAGAAAGAACAAAACAGTACAGATATTTTGAAGACAAATATGTTGGATACATACTATCCAAATAGAAGTACTCACCTTGATAACACTTGTTTGTATGAAGTTCTGCAAAACTACAGTTATAAGAGGAACATCACAGAAGATATCAATAATGGAAAATATGCTGTCATTGGGTATGAAGGATGTCTAGTGAAGCAGAGAAAAGGCCATTTGATTAATCATCAAAAATTGAGTTGCGAAGCTTCAGACAAAAGAGAATTTTACTATTTAGCTCTTTTGCAACTCTTTAAACCATGGCGTACAGAAGAGGAACTACTTGGATATTTTCTCTGTTATGAAGACTTTTTTATTGCAACCAAGGATTCCATAGAATGTCCTGTTTTTCTAAATTATCTGCAAATGTTGAACGAAGAAATAGAGCAAGAAACCACAATTGCTGAAGAGATTGCTAGAGACAGTTCTCAAGACAGTCAGAGTTCTACTTCATTGAGTCAGAATCCACTAGGAGGACCAATTATCCAAAATGAAGCTGCAACTGACATGGATGAGGTGGAAAGAGCTATGGAACAAGGTCAAGAGGATCTAGTTAACTTAAAAGATTTGGTAAAGCAACTAAACGTTGAGCATAAAAAGATATCTGACGAAGTCACAGAACAGATTGAACATGGATTCAGACATGAGAAAAAAGTGTGCTCATGTACATCATTTAAGCCTGTCCGACTGTACGTAAGTGGAGAAGCGGGAACAGGAAAAAGTTTTCTGATTAAAGCCATTGCAACTTATTTGCAGAAAAGGACTGAATCACCGCTGTCTTGTGTTGTAACTGCTCCAACTGGACTGGCAGCACATAACATTAAAGTGATTACTCTACATCGTTCACTGATGCTGCCAGTTGAGCATGATAATAAATTACATTACAACAAGCTCTCTGGAGATGCGTGTTCTGAAGTTTCCAGAATCCTGAAGAAAATGAAACTTCTTATCATTGATGAAGTAAGCATGGTCTCAAATCTAATGCTTGCTTTTGTGCATTTAAGAATGCAAGAAATTCTTAGAACAGAGTATGATGTGTTATTTGGAGGAAAACACATTATTGTTTTTGGAGATCTACTGTAGTTGACTCCAGTAAAAGGACAACCAGTGTTTAAAATGCTCACGCATGAAGATACCAGGAAGTCCCTTGGAAGCATTGGAAATGTTAATATATGGTTACATTTTAAATATGCAGAACTGCTTCAAAATATGCAACAGGCAAAGGATGAAGATTATAAAAATATTCTACAAGATGTAAGAATCGGAAAAGTAATGAGCTTGGGAAAGAAGCTTTACATGCTCGAATAATTTCAAATTTGTATCCAAATGAAAACATTCTTCCAGAGAATATTTTTAAAAAAATTACTGAGAAGAAATCTGGGATATGTTTGATGCCAACTCTGCAAGAACAGAGCAAGTACAACAAATCAGTTGTTGTTCTGCTAGATTTTTGCTTGTAAAAGACTTATATGTTCGTCGAAAACAGTTTCCTGTTTGTTTGGCATATGCGGTGACAAATCATAAATCTCAAGGTTTAAGTGTAGATAGTGCTTTGGTGAACATTGGAAGTTCTGTGTTTAAAGAGGGTATGGCATATGTGGCATTATCACGAGTCAGAACTTTATCAGGATTGTACTTGATTGAGTGTGATGAGACAAAGATTTGTGCAGATCTAGATTGTGTTAAAGAATACAATAGATTAGGAAGAGAGTATGCTCCACATTTGCCTCAATATCCTCTGTTTGAAAAACGTGTGGTAGGCCGAAAAAGAAGAAATGAGAATAGTTGCAGTGAGGTAGTAGCAAAAAGAAAAAAGTAGATGAAAATGTAATTGAAAACAGAAAGAAAAAGGATTCTGATGAAAATGTTGTTGGATTTCAGTTTGAAAACAGTTCTGGTGTCAACTGCTATGCTAATGTAGTGGTTAATGTTGTTTTTTTTCATCAACTTTACAAGAACAGATTGTTGAAAATCGGGATCAAAGATTGTGTGGTTTATTGAATTCTCTGTTTGAGAAATGTAGCAGTGATAGAGCAAAAATAGAAAGTGTAACAGAAATTCGAAATATTTTAGACATGTGTTCTGGTCAAGATAAATTTTCACAGAACATTCAGCAGGATTGTCAGGAATTTTTAATGTATATGTTTGGTGTTTTGGAAGATGAAGGTGTAGATGTAGAAAATCTTTTTAGCCTTTCTTATCAATGGAAGCATGACTGCGACAATTGTAGTTTATCAAGTACTACTAGAATAGACACTGAAAGATTTATATATGTGACTTTACCAGACTGCAAATCAGTGTCATTTAATAATCTAGTTAAAGCAGCTGATCATAATATGGTGTGTATCCAATGTAAGTGTCCAATGCTGTCCACATTATATTATACAAACTTATGGTCAGTATGTCATTTTAGTTTTCCAACGATGTAGACCTGATGGAACTAAATTGACAACTTCTATCAAAAATGTTGTGGCTTCTCAGTTATCAATTTCAGGAAGAACCTTTACAACTGTAGCTATTATTTATCATGACCGTCCTTCGACAACATCAGGACATTATACATGCTACTTAAAATGTCAAAAAGGTTGGAGTTACTGCAATGATTCTCATTTGACTTATAAACAACGTTTGCCTTTTGACTTAAAAAATTCTTACCTAGTGTTTTTAGAATCAAAGTTTAAGTAAAGGTAATTGGCCTATGAAGACGGGAGCAGTTAATAAAAGTTAGTTAGTTAGTTAGTCTAATGTTTAAAATTATTTATCTCATATAGGTACTGTAAGTGGATCTCATAGTAAGTTATATCAGTTTTATAGGAAATGTTGAACATGAGTGATCAAAAAAGAGAATATGAATTTTTAAACATTGTGAAAATGTCGTATGAGCTTTTCTTTGAAAACTTCGGGTAAACGGTAATTTCAGAGTTTAATTAGAGAAAATTCAAAATATACTCATATATCTGACACTATTTGGCCGTAAGGAAAGTTCAAGGTATGAGTAATAAGTCATAGCTTAACACAAGGAGGAAAATGAAAACGTTGAGAATTATTTCAGATGTTCTTAGATCTTTTTTCATAGAAAGTTGACGAAATGGAAGTTTTAGAGAACAGCAGAGTATTTTCCTACGAAAAGGACCTTCACTATCTACTATTTGGCCTCAAGGAAAAGTAAGTGAATCAAAGATTAGTGTACATATATGATTTGTAAGTTCATATGGGTTTTTTTAAACACAATCTTTTAGATTGTGTTTTTTTTCCCCGCTGTTATATGATGAAGAGTTTGAACTCACTGTTTTAAGTGAAATTCAATATATTCTGAGAACAGCAAAAATAAACTATGTAACGTGTTGTTTAAGTTATTCTATAGTTTACATTGTGTAATTCATATTGTATTCCCATTGTCTCACACTCATTTTCCTTTTCCTACCCTTTTTCAGCTCTCTTTACTCACTTACACTGCCTTTCTTTCACTTTGTTTCATCGCTGTTCCTTTACTCCACTTCTTTCACAACTCCTCAATCCAATTTCAACTGTCTGCATTTCCTCTCTCCCTTGCACCACTTTTCAGCTTTCTCACATTCTCTCAGTACCACTGATTTAGTTCTCTTCCCCTCTCTCTCCTTCTTTTGCTCCTTTACTCTTTTTCCTTTCTTCACTCATTGTACTGCACTTCACTCAGTCCTTCCCTTTGTCTTTCTGTGTACTTACTTACTCACTCCTTTTTCCTCTATCGTTCTATATTAACCTCATTCCTTTCATCCCTTCACTCTGTGACTCCCCTTCACTCACTCTCAGTCATCTTCCATTCCTCTTTCTTGTAAATGGATCCTCATTTAGACTCCTTTCCCTTTCACTCATTTTCCATTTACTTCTCTTTCCTGATTTCGTTTTGGTATCTCACATTCTTTTAGTATCTTACTTACCTTCAGTAATTTGTTTTCCTTCTATTTCTTTTTCCCTCTTTTTTGCGTTTCTACATTACTTTATTTCCGTTTCTGTATCCTTCACTCTTGCTTTATTTCTTAGTACACTTTTTTTATTTTTTACCTCTTGACCTGTTTCTTCTATTTTAAAATATATATTTTACTAATTATAACTTTTTTTTCTTTTGTCTTTCACAGATATAAAGTGTAGTTTAAACATGCAATTAAGTTTTCATTAATTATATGGTTAGTGTGACTAAAAAATGTAGTTTGTCATCACCCTTTGCTTTAACCTCACCCTACCTCACCCCTGTTTCCTTACTCTGCTTCCCTCACTTATTCTTATCCTCCATGTTTATTTCCCTTTTCCTTACTTTCCTTACTTTCCTACCACATTCAACTTCTTTCAGTCTTCCTGCTCACCCACACTCCCTCACTTTCCTTTATTTTCTGGTTCACTCAGTTCCTTTCTATCACTCCTTCCTTTACTCTCTCTGTTCTTCCTCTCTGTCACTCCCCATGTCTTACCCTTATTCACTTTTATCCACCCTCTTTCACCTCTCTTTACTTACACTCACTGCTCTTTTCTTTCCGTCCGTCACCGCTGTTCCTTTTCTCCGGTTCCGTCACTACCCGTCATTCCCCATCCTTTACTTTCCTTCCTTATACTTTCATCACCCATTCACATTCTCCCAGAACCTCTGCTTTAGTCTTCTTCCTCTTTCTTCTCTTCTTTTGCTCCCTTATTCATTTTCCTTTTCTCAGTTACTTCCACTTATACCTTTTCTCTGTTTTACTATCTATTACACAGCCCCTCTGTGTTCTTCCCGTTAGCTCTCTTTCTCTTTACACCACTGTCTTTGTCCCCTTTGCTCATGCTCACTCCTTCATTATTTTTTTTATTTTTTTTTGGTACGCTCCCAGGACGCGCCCCGGTACGCGTACCGGGGCGCGCACCGGGAGCGCTCCAGGATGAAACATTAAAAAAATGAATATACTTTAAAAAAAAGGTATTATATTAATATACATATATATATATATATATTCACTTAAAAACCATAGGTTTCACACCAGTTATAGCTAGGGATTAGCATTTAAAAAACCTATTAAATTCACTGACAAATCATAGGTTTCACACCAGTTATAGTTAGGGATTAGCATTTAAAAAACCTATTAAATTCACAGAAAAAACCATAGGTTTCACACCAGTTATAGCTAGCTGGAAATTTTACTGACATAAAACCATTGAAATTCTCCACTTTTTTGAAAATGTTAGTTACTATTTTTGAATATGTGTTTCAAGGGTTACTTTACAGTGAAAGGAGGTCTGTCACTCTGTCACAAGGATGGTGTCATCAGTGATGTCATGAGTGATGTCACTGACCATGTCATGAGTGATGTAATATGTGACGTCATCAGCAGTGCATTGCAGGCGCGCACGTTATAGTGAGTCCAACTAACTATAATGTGGGAATTTCAATGGTTTTATGTCAGTACAATCTCCAGCTAACTATAACTGGTGTGAAACCTATGGTTTTTTCAGTGAATATATATATATATGTATGTATGTATGTATGTATATATATATATTTATATATATCATGCATAGAGTGACACATAAATTATTCTAAAAAGAATTTTCTCACCTCAAGTGTTGCTGGTGTTGAGGGTGCTCTATACAGGAGCTGCCTTCCACCTAAACTTGGGAACTACCCAGAGTTCTATCCTTATTTTTTGCATATATATATATATATATATATATATATATTACCTACTGGCGGTCGCCAGTAGGTATATATAGTTAGGATTTTTTCCCTATGGCATTTTTGAAAATTCTATGTCTAATATCTTTGGCGTTTGTGGACGGAATCGGCTGAAATTTTCAGGAAAATGGCACATTTTGTTTCTGAGCAGCTCCTGGAAATTTGGGGGGGGGGGTCGTCAAGGGGGGGCCGAGAAAAAAGGGGGGTCCCAAAACGCGTTTTTCCCATGTTAATTTCCATAGGGCGGTTGGACTCACTTTTAGCCCGAACGGCTGAATGGATTTTCACGAAACTTGGCAAAATTGTAGGGACTGTTAGCCAGATGTGCCTTTGCTAGGTCTCAATATATGTGCTCCAGTAGTTTTTGAGAAATTAACGTTCAAAACAAGATATATATCTGTAACAGCACTCCGGGCAGCGATCCGGTCCGCTTACTTTTCGCGAAACGGAACTTTGCGCGCAGAAAGCTGATTGGCTCTCCGGTGTCTGTCAACATTCTAAACAGTCTGGAGCGGCCGCCATCTTATCTCTCGGTAGGATTGAGAGAGAAGAAGAGGTGAAAAACGAAGCGGGAATTTATTGAAATGGGGCAAGGTATACCCCTCTTGACCCCCTAGGAATGTTGTTGGGGTTATTAAAGGGTCCCGTGGGGAAAATAAAAAAAAATGATTTTTTACGGTAGAAGCGCTTCACGGGCCGCGAACTGGGCCGCAAACTGGTAGCGAAACGGGAATTCGCCATTTTGTGCTTCGTTTTAATTGTTTAGAGACAAAAATTATCGCCGCACATTGGCCACAATGCATGAATATCGCTGAAAAGTCTGCGATATTCATGCATTATCCAGCAAATGCTCTTAGCCATGTTATCCACCTTCCATTGGATAACAGAAAGCTGATTGGCTCTCCGGTGTCTGTCAACATTCTAAACAGTCCGGAGCGGCCGCCATCTTATCTCTCGGTAGGATCGAGAGAGAAGAAGAGGTGAAAAACGAAGGGGGAATTTATTGAAAGGGGGCAAGGTATACCCCTCTTGACCCCCTAGGAATGTTGTTGGGGTTATTAAAGGGTCCCGTGGGGAAAATAAAAAAAAATGATTTTTCACGGTAGAAGCGCTTCACGGGCCGCGAACTGGGCCGCAAACTGGTGGCGAAACGGGAATTCGCCATTTTGTGCTTTGTTAATTAAATTACTAGGTATAAGGGGGTGCGGGAGACGTATCCTAATCCCCTATGTTTCCTGAGGGTGGCTGAGGAGGCTGATATATGTTGATACATCTCTTCCAGCGGCTGCGCCATCTTGCCTTTTTTCCAATGCCACAATTTTGTCGTGCACGGCAGCCATTTTAGATGCCAGGCTGGTCCCAGGCTATCACCTACCCCTGCGGATGTAGTTTATGGCCCCAGCTGTAGAGAATTCAGACATGCCAACCCTCCCGATTCAGGCGTGAGACTACTGATTTCAGTGCTAGTCTCCCGCCTCCCGATTTCTGCAAGCAAAAACCCGGGGGCATATTACGAACAACTAGCGATAATTTTTGTCTCTAACTTGTTTAGAGACAAAAATTATCGCCGCACATCGGCGATTTTTATCGCAGATAAACCTTGCTATTATCGCAGAAAAGTCAGCGATATTCATGTATTATCGAGAAAATGCTCTTAGCCATGTTATCCACCTCCCATTGGATAACATGGCTAAGAACTGCTCAGGGCAGGTGTTAGATTTTGGAGATATTCGCGCTTAGCGCGAATATCTCCAAAAGTTGGTAATAGGAGATAGCGATGTTAGGGACTGTTTCCAGTCGCTAACATCTTGGCACGCCACTTTGCATGTCATTAGTGATAAGTATCACTGACATGCAAAGCGGGGCCCAAGATGGTCGCTATCTCCTTTTAGCTGTCACTAACTGGTGTTAGCGACAGCTTGGTAATAGGGAGATAATTTTATCTCCGCTTTCATGGCTTTTAAAGCCAAAAAAGCGGAGATAAACCCTCTTGATAATATGCCCCGCGATTCCTTGGGGGTTTCAGCTGACAGGGCTTGGTATTGTGTTACATGGTAATTTTTCCAGGAAACGTCAGAGGGTCGATGCAGGGGTTCTAGAAGAGGTGATAAACCATTTAAGCCTCATGAACAAGCGCATGGTCTTTTAAAGATTTGTGAAGTACTCGGGGCGGCGGTGTGTGTGTGCTCTCTTTCAGGAGCGGGCGGGGGGGCACTGCCAGCAACTTGCCAGGTCAGGTAGTGTTCAACACGTGCATCACCCTTTCTCTGCCTGCTATTGCGCTCCATGCTTCGGAAAGGTAAGAAAAAGAACGTGCATTTGAGTTTGAAATCTCCGATCCTGCAGCAGCACACTTCCAAAGCCCACACATGACAATAACCCGATTCAAGGCCCCATTCACCCGTTTTTAAAAAAATAGATAACACTCCAACAAAGTAAGATTATAAAACTTTATTAACTTTTAACTATAATGAACGGAACAAAAACTAAAAACATTTAAACATTTTTCAACCCAAAAAGCAACAATGGTTAGAAGCTGTCTTTTGTGCGAATAGTCTCAAGGCAGCACAACGTGCAGAGTTCTGGACGGCACCCAGGTGATGTCGCCTGGGTGCCGCACTGGTTTTGGGATCCTACAATGCAGCACAGAAAAACAGCGTGGGGCGTCCCAGGTGGTGCGGGGGGAGGCCTCGTCAGTAGCGGTCTGTTGTGCGAATAGTCCCAAGGCAGCAGAACGCGTTGAGATGTTGATGGCACTGTGTCCAGTGTCCCATGGCTGACACAACATGTACGACAGGCACCCAGGTGATGTCCAGTAAACTGCCGCACTGGTTTTGGTATCCTACAATGCTGCTCCGAAAATTGGCGTGCGGCGGCCCGGGGGGGGGGGGGCGTGGGGGAGGCGGCGTGAACGGGCCTCCCCAGGTGGCGGCCATCCAGCTGAGTTGCGCCCGCTCTTGCGGCTACAGCGTCTCGCTCACCATGTTGTTGAGTTGCTCCCACTCTTGCAGTGCAGCGATAGGCGGCTGCCACATGACTCTTAAAATGGCGGACGGCTCCTCGGTTTTGGGCCTGGTCCACTGAAATGGCCCTGGGACACCTTGGAACTCGGACGCTTGCCTGCTAGGGCTTGGGCTCCATTCTCGAAAAGCGTCCCCTCAGCCGTGAAGATTCTACAAAAGTCTTGGGGGCCCCCGACTCCCCCAGGCTTCCGGTGGGGAGCGGCTGCCATGATTGCTCGCGGAATGACCACGACGGAGCCACGAGATGGTGGTGCTCTCATGCTGACGCCAGCTTCAGTCTGAATGATCCAGAAACAAGGTGGGGCTTTCATCGTTTGGGAAAAAAAAATGTTCTAAACCAATGAAAAGTGTTATTTTTAGGTCATATGACCAAGCCTTCCATCTTTAGGAAACCAAAAGTAAAATGAACCAATGAAAAGTTTTATAAACAAGTCACATGACCTGTTATGCGGCATAGGGCTACAAAAAGCGTAGAAAATCCGTTGGCACGTGAGGCGGCGTCAGTAGCGGACCGATGTGCAAATAGGCCGAAGGCAGCACAACGCGCTGAGATCCGGATGGCACCGAGGTGGTGTCAAGCAAATTGCCGCACTGGTGTGGCCATCCTACAATGCTGCGCCGAAAGACGGCGTGTCCAGCTGAGTTCCGGTCACTCTTGCGGTACAGTGAGTCGAACGTGCCGAGATCCGGATGGCACCGAGGTGGTGTCCAGCAAATTGCCGCACTGGTGTGGCCATCCTACAATGCTGCGCCGAAAGACGGCGTGTTCAGCTGAGTTCCGGTCACTCTTCCGGCACAGTGACTCGAACGCGCCGAGATCCGGATGGCACCGAGGTGGTGTCCAGCAAGTTGCCGCACTGGTGTGGCCATCCTACAATGCTGCGCCGAAAGTCGGCATGGGGTGCCCCGTTGGCTTATGAGGTGATGTCAGTAGTGGACCGATGTGTGAATAGGTCGGAACCAGCACAAGGCGCCAAGATCCGAATGGCAAGTCCTGGATGATGAGTGCCTCAGTTGAGAGTTCTGAGCAGTGCTTGTAAGACTGTCTGAAGCTTATTTGCACCTGCTGCAGCTTCACTATTGCCCTGGTGTGGCCAAAGGTCGCACATGACATAGGCGGTCGGCTCCCGAGGTCCGGCGGAACTTTTTTCCTTTTCCTTTCTGCTTCTTTTCCTACAATCCGTTTCATCTGAAGACACGACCAGGTCCCTGAATGTGTGCAGGGGGACGCTATTGATTGAATGAAAATGGCGGCTTGACACAAAGCTGACTCAAGCGTTACTGTTGATGCTATACAGACAAAAATTGGTTTTCAGTTTGTACATTCTTCAGGTTTTTTTTTTCCATCCAAGTCTGATTGAGAGTTTGTAGAAAAATGGCTTCAGATTTTCCACATACTACTCTTCAACATTCTTCCTAAATGTAACAATGTGAAACTCACTAGGAGAACGGCTGTTTCTGTTTCCTTTCAAAATGCTGCCAACAATATTTTCTGAATGGAAGACACCATCTTGTAGCATAAAGGGCCGAAAGGGGTTCTGGTCTGGGTGATGGTTGGTGGAGACATTTTGACTATATATTGGACCTGCCCGGCCTCGCCCAAAATGGCGCCGGTATAAATGGGACTCGTAACTCCTTGCCCGCAAATGTATATCTAGAAAATGTTATTGTAAGTGGCCCTGTCTTATTTTAATTACAAAATGTACGTCCACCGATTCCGCAACTGTTAGACACCTTTGTTCTTGCAATCTAATGGCCCGCTCGTTACGTTCTTCTACAGTGTAAATGTCTCCTCATCATATACGATTTCAGTTTGCTCCGTGGCCGGCCCACGTGGTTATAGGCCCGTATTTGTATACTGACATTTTCACAATAAAGGTTTTTAAAACAAAACACGGTAGTAGTATTTATATTGGTAAAGTTTTTACTTTTAGTCACTGTTTTCGAATCAGTAAAAGGCAAGTGAAATAAAGCAGTCCAATTACATGACGGATAAAAGGTATAATATGTAGGAACGCAGTAAAGATAAATGGTCAAGGGCAGTTGTGTTTTTCATGTCTGCAACATAAAGTGATCGATAAGAATCTGATAATCAGGCGTATCGGCGACTAGGACAGCAGGCGGAATCTCTTTTACTCAACGGCTCCGTCATGGAAGGAAGAAACGCCCTTTTTCTCGAAAAAGGAATATATTTTACTTGCAAGACAGTTGTAAATTTTCCGGGAAAGTACATTAGCCTGGAATATTATAACATATGTTTGAAAAAAAAATATTGTTCGAAAACAATAAAAAGCGTATTTTTTAGGTCATATGACCAAGCTTTTCATCATTAAATTAACAAAAGTAAAATGAACCAATGAAAAGTTTTATTAACAAGTCACATGACCTGTTATGCTTACGTTACGCGCTGCGCGCCGCGCCTCGGATCACTTCCGGGTGCGCTAACGCGGCGTGTCATATAACGCATTACGCGACAACGTAGGTCAAGAATATAGTCAAAATGTCTCCACCAACCAGCGTTCGGAACACAACCCCTTTCAGCAGTCCAAAAAGTTCTGTTAAATGACAATAGAGGGGACAAGCAACAAGAACCATCAGTCAAAGAGGGGAGGGCAAGTTCTTCTCTTCCGGGTCATGTTGGGGCGCTACCGGAACTGATCGAATTGGTAGTCTACAGTGTTTCTGGATGTTTCAGACTAAAGCTGGCGTCAGCATGAGACCACTACCATCTCGTAGCTCCGTCGTGGCCATTCCACGAGCAATCATGGCAGCCGCTCCCCACCAGAAGCCTGCGGGAGTCGGAGGCCCCCAAGACTTTTGTAGAATCTTCACGGCTGAGGGGACGCTTTTCGAGAATGGGACCCAAGCCCTATCAGGGAAGCGTCCGAGTTCAAAGGTGTCCCAGGGCCATTTTAGTGGACCAGGCCCAAAACCGAAGAGCCGGCCGCCATTTTGAGAGTCCTGTGGCAGCCGCCTATCGCTGCACCGCAAGAGCGGGAGCAACTCAACTACATGATGAGCGAGACGCTGTAGTCGCAAGAGCGGGCGGTAAACAGCTGAATGGCGGAAGAGGCACAGTGTAGCAAAAGCGGGCGGAATGGCAACTGAAACGGTAAAGGGGCGCCCCACTACAGCGTGTCTTCAGGTCAAACGGATTGTGGGACAAGGTTCAGAATTGAAGAGTCATCAAAAGGCAAAAAGTTCCGCCGGACCCCGGGAGCCGGCCGCCTATGTCGGGGGCGATCTCAGGCTACACCAGTGCTATAAGACTTGGGGAGGGTGTCGGAGCCAAGCGTCTTCTCCGAGTCCATGGCCATCACACCGCCCCTCAGGGGCCTCCGTCAAGCTGTTTAGGAAGGTAACATATCACATTGTTTTCTAATGCAGTCAGGTCCACAAACGACACTCACTTACTTTGAGAATAGTGAAGCTGCAGTAGGTGGAAATAAGCTTCAGACAGTGTTACAAGCACTGCTCAGAACTCTTAACTATGGCACCCACCATCCAGAACTTATGCCACTTGAGAATGGCAGTGACATCGAAGCAACTCAGGGACCAAAACCATTAACGTACTTTCACGTATGAAAATCTTACTTGGGGAGGGGGCAGAAGCGAAGCACCCCCTCCCAGTCACGGCCACCACACCGTATGTTGAAAATTTGAAGCCATCGTTCTACAAAGTCAACCAAACTTGGATTGAAAAATCTAGAAAAATGTACAAACTGAAAACCAGTTTTGGTCTGCATAGCATCAGTAGCAACGCTTGAGTCAGCTTTGTGTCAAGCCGCCATTGTTGCGTGCTTATCTAGGTTCCTGATCGATACTGTGACCTTATGCCCCTATTCGGCTATAAATCCATTTATTCCCTATATTGGCATAACCGTTCAAGTGCGATTTTCTGAAAAGTCATCTCTGGCCTCACACGAACAGAGCCACATTCCTGCATGACTCTCTGCTACTTCCTTTGCGACCAATTAGTGCAATGACAGAGCAGCAGTCACTATCTGATATTCCTAGATAACACTCCGAGTTCTTCAACAAGATAAAAACTCAGCAAACCTGGAAATCCCCGCTTGCTATGTTTTGATTCGTAATGGAACTCTAATGAGCAACTGATAACTGTCACTTCCTAGTGACATCTTTAATTGACGTCTTATGTCCAGCAAACTTGCGTCAAACCCGGCACCTGTCAGGTATAAATATTACCAACGTTGCCTTAAGCAATGCGAAGCTGTGAGCTGTTAGCTGTGAGCGAACCTGTTGCTGATGCCAGCTGCCTGCATGACCCTGTGTTGGTAAAAACTAGCACTCTGTCGCTGCAGCCTGCTATCCTGTGGTGGTGAAGCTGCTGATTACCATTATCGCCGCTACAGCGCGAACTATGGTGCAGTAAGCTTGAGGAGCCATGCAGCCGTCCTCTGCGAAGACATCCAGCCGATTCCAGCTGCCCGCGGACGCTGTCACCCCTCCTTCCTCGACGCGCTGAGAGAAGCCGCTGCCTTTCTCGTGCAGAGAAATCCAGTCCCGGCGCTTCCAGTTTACCCTCGCAGGTGACTGGGATATCGAGAGAGACCCCTGAAGGAGATACCAATCCTCCATCATTCTATTCAGAGGTATGGTGTTGACTAAACCCTTAGACGAGAATTCTTGAAACAAACCTTGGCAAAACCAACTTAACTTAAGCTACTTACTTACTCCCCCTTCTCACGTGTCAGGCTTAGGTCAGGCACACTGGGGTAGGCTTAGTTAGAAGCACCAGTTGAGTATGTTAGCCTAATGTATATATGACTGTATATATGTTTTATTACTTTTAAACCATTGTATGGCTAAGAAACCATATCAATGCTTTTACAGTTCTATTTCGCAATACTTATCTTACTGTACGTACTTTTTATAATAACAGTTATTGCAATTGTGGCAATACATTTCTCTTGTACGAGAAGAAAGACTGTTCAATAAATGTTAACCCTTTATTGATAAACGCCCGTCTCTCTATTCTCTACATACTGTGAAAGTAAACTGCACTAGACTGACTGAGTGAAATCTATGTCTATTGTTTCACACGACCCTAGAGATCGACTCTTGATCTGAGGAGCAAAGTTGTCATGTTGCACGGTTGTTGGAAAACTGAATCCCTTCTTGTCTGTGCCAAGGAAGCTGATCACTTCCTATGCAGAGAAGAAAGTTTCCAGTGACCTCTGAGCTAGTTGGTAACACAACCCAATTAAGTTTAGCATAGTCAGTGGAGGCCTGGAATATCCGCAGTTCCACGTCGATACTACTGTTTATGTTATTCCAATGCGCAGGGCCTAGTGGGAAACTAGGAACTACACTAGTAGAAAAATGCTATGAAGAATTAGGTAGAGACAGCTTGGGTGGGAAACCAGTTAAGCCCCAACTGCTCGAAAATCCTGAAAAATTATTTATTAAAAATAATTTAAATACTCCTAAAAAGAGCTGGGATGGAAATAAACAATCCACTCCCAAGGAAAAAGTTTTCCAGTCCAGAGGAAGGTCTCCTCGACGGAGGGAAAGAACTCCGACTCGAGAATGCCAGTCTCCCCAACGAGAGCCCTCTGAGAAAAGATATAACCTTAGAAATAGGGATAATCTGAAAAAACCTGATAGATATCAAAGTATTGATACACGTCCCTCTCGATCTTTTCCACAGAATTCGGAAAGAAGAGGACGGTCAGACCCAGGAGAGCACACCAAGTCCAAAGACAAGGAACCTGCTCAAAATAAGAAATCTCAATTTCAGAAAAAGAAGGTAGCCAGTATTAGAGTAATCAACCATGCCGAGAATACTGAGGACACAGTTGAAAAACGGGGAGTGGGCATTGACAATGTTGGACAGTGCAGCAGAAATCAGTATAGCGCGCAAGAACTTGATGAGTCATCTGGAGACAGTGGACACGAATGAATACATTCAGGTTGAAACTGCCGACACCAGACTTAGCGAGCCCCATAAAATATACGAAATAACATTGCGTATAGAGGGTGATAAGAATAGGAAAATTAAGGGTCTATTTTGGGATAACCTCTCAAAAGGCTATGATATTCTGTTAGCTGAAAAAGATTGGCCCCCGGAGTTTGTCAGGGAGTGCCCTCGTGGCGAAGAAGTGATTATGCCTGCCTTCTCGAATCACATACCGATTCACAAAAAATACACATATGCAAGGAAATGGGCAGTAGCCCAGGCACCTGCATTGTATAAAAATCATGTAGGATGGGATGAGGATTCTCCTCCTCACAAAATCCAACTAAAAAGTGAACCAACTGCCCAACGGCAGTATCCCATAAAGCAAGAAGCTAAAAAACAAGTCAGGGAGATCTTAGATCAACTTGAGTACCAGGGGGTGATTGAAACATGCACCTCTCAAATGAACAATCCTTTGTTTCCTGTCTCCAAGCCAGACAATTCATATCGTCTAGTTTTGGACTACAGACATCTTAATACATGTTGCAAAACCTTTGCAGTACAAAACTCGCATAGTGCCGCCCTAATGAATAACATAGTTAGGAAAAAATATAAAACGACATTAGACATTTCTAATGGTTTCTTTTGTCAAAACATTGCACCAGAAAGCAGATACTTGACCGCTTTCTCCGCATTTGGGTCGCAGAAAAAATTCTGTCGACTCCCACAGGGGTTCAAGAACAGCCCAGGACTATTCTCAGCCAGGGTAACAGAGTTACTACAAATCTATGATGATGAAGCATTATCTTACGTAGATGATATTTATCTCACAGACGACGACTTGGATACTCACTTGAAAAGAGTGAACACCATTATACTTGGGTTCGCAGCAGAGGGTTACAAATTCAACTTTAAAAAGTCCCGAATTGCCCATCTGACAGTACTATTTTTAGGGTACGAATTATCAAGTGAAGGGAAAAGCCTAGCGGACAACTTCTTAGAGAAGTGCGCTGTACTCCAAGCTCCAAAAACGCTGAAGAATTTACAATCAATACTAGGTTTTCTGAATTTCGGAAGAACTTACATCCTAAATTACGCAGAGAGGGTTAAACCTCTCTACGAACTAATAAAACCTGATTTAAAACAAATCAATTGGACTCAAAAACACACAGAAATTTTGAGATCACTGCAAACAGACATGTTAGCAAAAACAAAATTAGATACACGTGACAACACGATCGATCTTGTAATCCGAGTCATCCCAGGAAGATGCGGATTCACGTACCTAACCTCTAATGAGGGAGAAAAGGTACCAATTTCAATTAAATCTCACTTGTACACACAAGCAGAAAAAACATTCAGTCACACAGAAAGAACTGTGAACGCAGTGCAAATCGCATTAGCAAATGAACGAGAACTAGCACACGGCAAACGGATTAATATCCTTACAGCGGAATCTGCCTTCGAGGCGCTATTCAGCCCAGTAAACCTGCCTACAGTGTCACTAGACCCGAAATGGATACAGTGCATAGATTCTCTAGGAGCGGAAGACGTGAAATACTATTTCGCCCCGCAATTCGAAGAACTGAATGATTTAGAATATGAAGAAGAATATCCTCTGCCAATCGAAATCCTGCCTCTCCCACAATACGCCTGTATAATCTATACAGATAGCTTTGTACAGCATTTTAATGTAGAGAGTAAATCCTACAATGCAGCATGTGCGATCATTAAAGGTCGTTGGCTGTGCGGTAAATTCAGACCGAAAGTAACGAAAACTGAATCAGTAAAGTACTGTTCGGTTCAAAGAACTGAAATCAGATCTTTAAAGATGGCGCTCGAAAATGCAGAACGTGAATTCCTGACACTTATAGTGTGCGATTCTCATTTTTGCGTCAACTCTTACAACAATAAACTGTAGAGTTGGATCAAAAACGACTACAAAGATGACACAGGTGCCACAATAAAGCATAAATTGCTCTGGAACGAGGTAGCTCTTTTACAAAAAGAACTACAAAAGACTCACGTGATTCACGCACAAAGTCTTCGACGTGATGGCGTTCACGTTGCAGGGAATTCATTGGCTAATACAGCCACCGCGGAAGCAACTAACCCGGCTTCCGTAGCCACAAAAAAGCGTACAGATAAGTACATAGACGGGGAAACCATGCTGGCAGTAAAAACGACCGTAAAAGGCGACTGTGCAGCACTACCCATAAACTATCCACTCAATTATGCATACATAATCGATGCAAACTCCGTTCCTTTTGCTCGAATCCCTGGAGTGGGGGACAGAGTAATTCCAAACACGAACAGGAGAATATTTTTAATAGCAGACGCACACATGGGTTTGGGTCTAAGGCACAGAGAGATCAAGGAATCACTGACTGAATTACAATCAGTATTCTGGTGGCCGGGAATGAGTGTAGAACACCAAATATATGCAAACAACTGTGAAAACTGTAATAGGGATCGCAGTAGCGAACCTTGCTACCGGCTACCAGTCAGAAAGAGCGTAACGCTGCCTACACCCCACCCTGCGTCCTATTAACAGTTAAGGCGAAAAGCACTTAAAAAATGAGGTCCCCAGCGCTCGGCTGACGCTAGAACGGTTATAAAAGATTTGCGAGTCCATATCGGCATATACGCAATTACCACGTTCCATTCTGACCAGGGTCCTGCTTTCAGCTCTCGAGCCTATAAGGAGGCCATGGCCGGCATGGGAATTGGGTTGCGGTATTCTTGTCCATCGCACAAGTGTGGTAGAAAGAAAAAACCGGGACATAAAGCAATCTATAACAGCGAAGGTATTAGGTTCAGGCGCTGGGTGGGTCAAACATTTAATAAGTGTCCAGACTAGTCTTAACAACATGCCAAGAAATTCTCTAAAAGGTTTCAGCCCATACGAACTATTGTTCGGAATTAGAATGAACGTTCAGGACCTCGATAGTCAGATGTCAGTGGTACAAGAAGAAACAAAGCAGTTTGAAGTAAAAGACCGTTTGGCTGTTTTACAGGAACTGAATGAAACAAGAAAATCATTAAGCAACATAAAGTTAAAGCAACAGCCAAGTACCACTGACGAGGCACCACCCGCAACAGCCCCAGCAAGGCCTGTCTGGATTCCAAAGATTGGGGATCTAGTCAGAGAAAAGATCGCGGTGAAGAAGGAATTTGGGCCTTCTTACAGAAAAGCAGTACCTGTCTTAGCAGTCACCGGAACAAGATCAGTTGTGCTACCGCCCCTTGCTGGTAAAAAGGAGAACAGAGTCGTGTCTATCGATCTGGTAAAACCACAAGCATGTGGCCTATAATCAACAGTAGGCCCAGTGGACTCCCAAGAAACAACAGAATACCCAAACTTGCAACAATCCAAGAGGTTCAAACTGAAAGACTAATCAAATTCGATCAGCCTGCAGTGCACAATGAAGGACTATGCAATAATGCCATGGAACTCGTGCCTCTTGGAACACAGATTGAAACAGTTCGTCAAGAAACAACACCAGTCTACACTAATGTGGCATCAGAAAGTGCTACCGAGAGACAGATTGAAAGAACAATCCCATCAATTGACAGAACTGCCTCTGGTTATTTCATCAACTTCGACAGCTTCTCTGAAGATTTAAAAGACCCCGAAGTGATGCCAGAAATAAAAAAGTATTCTAAAGAAAATACAACAGGACTCCTTCAACAAATCAAAGAACTATATCTGGATTCACCGTTGATTGAGCATTGGATTATCTCAGGGGTATTCATACTCCTACTATGCCTAATTTTAGTTTTAATTTTAGGGAAGTTCATTACAATTGAATGGACACAGCAAGTCAGAACATCAACCTAGTCCTGAAACCACACAGATCATCCCACGTGAAGAAAAGAGAACTGTCAACAGTAAATGTCACAGCAATTCCAATACCTGGTGGGGTAGTATGGGAGAAAACAGACTATGAGATCTATGGTCCGGTCGAAATCCTGAAGTATCCTCATCAACTAAAGGTTTCCTTAAGTGACTTTGTGACACCTAGTACATTCTCTGATGATTGGGACTTTAACAGTATTAATGACATGATGTCTGATTTAGTAATGTCAGCTAGATTCACAGATCATGATTATTTACAAGGTTCATCTAGTTATGAGCAGTTATTCTGTTATACCCACTATGGGGATCATTACTTGCATAAATCTGCACAGCCTAGAAATGTTTTTATGTATAATCAATGGGAACATTGTGCTACACCACCTAAAAGCAGTTCTAAAGCATTTTTTGAGAAATTCAAATATTTTTCAGGGTTTAACACCAGTGATGCAGAAACGTTTTATTATAAACTGTTAGATAAAACAGGAATGAAAACAATGCTGACAAATTCTAAATTGATATATTCAGAAGCATTTTATGACAAAATGATGACATTTGGTTTTGATTATTGGAAAAATAATATTGAAACGAAAACGATTTGGGGTACAAAAGATTGGCAGGTGCAAGGCATAGAAGCACTGTTTAGAACCTGCATGATACCAGAACAAATGTTGTTTTTAAATGACACTGTACACCAAACATCTTGTCTTGGCCTAGCCAAGAACAAAGACCTTAAAACACCTTCTATTCCAAAGCCAATACCTGAAAATGCAACAGCTGATATTGAGTTAGACGTGTCACACATTTTACATTTCAACAGAACACATCCTGATTGGAAAAAGTGGTTAATCTGGCCTGCAGACACAAATAGCTGTCAAGAAAGGTTCCTGAATAAAACACAGGGGTTAAAAATGACCAGATTAGACCCTAGATACTCCCAGAGACAACATCCAGGGATTATAACAACATACAGTGTAGGGAAACTCTGCCTAGAATGGCTAACTACATCCACACTGGCTGAAATTAAGCAACACTTGTCTTTGCTGAAAGATGGTGCTGATTTGCGCGATTTCATTCTTGGACCACGCAAACAGCGTCAAAAGCGTTTCATAGCGACCAGCATCTATGCTGCTTACAACGAGGCTTGGAAAGTAAAGCAAATTGAAACTGCTGAAAAAATACGAGAAATTGATCGTATTAATTTGGAGAAATCACTTTCTGTGGTAGACAATGGGTTAATGACTCTGTCTTCCAGAATATATTCTTTGGACAATATTGTATCCTCTGCCTTTGATGTGATAGACACCTGCAACTCAGATAGAGCCCTTCTTTATGCAACTCGCAAACGGGAGTTACATTCTTAGAACGGATCACAGGTGCTGTGGCCTCGCGCCAGGGAAAAGTTATCTAGTACAAGTAACGTCCATGGTCAAATGTTGCATGCAAGCATTGTTCCCGAGCGGGCCTCCAGACATAGTGACTCCCCTCTGGCCTCGTCTGAATCTCTATTCTATACGAATTGATACATTAAGCAAAATGAAATCTGTGCTTTTACAGACAACAGTGCCTATAACGTCATCTAAAGAGACGTATGATCTTCTAGTCGCAAGGACGGCTACTGAAGTCCATGACCTTTTATCAACAAATTGCCCCGTGCATTTCGTAGAAATGTTCAGCCAACTCCTTAACATGTCTAGTGCAACAAGCATCCCAGGCATATTTAAGACAGTCTTTACGGGACTGCTAACACCCTTCCAGGCAATTTTGGGAATCTTTCCTAATTTTGTGCACTCCATTTTTGGTGGTATTCCACTATTTTTGGGACTCATCGCAGGGATTCTATTTTTGACCATCCTGCTACGTTATGGCAAGCCTCGGCTCAGACATAGCTCCCATGGGAATGGAAGAGACAATCCTAGCAATGCGCTACAGGGACAGGATAACTAACGTCCTCGAATTGGCCAGGCTAAGAGATCTAAACATGACCTGGTTCCTTTCATTCAGACCAATATGGCAAAATTGCATTTTACCTGTGCTACGGTGTATGCTTTGCGGCGATGAATGCGTGTTGGACATCTGTCTTTCACTTCCATCAGCAGTACCAATGGACATCGATACTTTGCTAAGTCCAATAACGGCTCACGCATTGTGTTGTCCCCAGCGGCTACCAATCCTGATGACGGCATTCGTGGAGACTCCTGTACTACAGCCAAGTGGTAACAGTGGAGCGAGTGACAAAAGCAACATCATCCAGGTACAACGTTCTGTGAGCATTGCTGGTCCTGCCTTCGATGACAGCAATCATTCTCACACCTGCCAAGTTACAGCGCTATCTAATTTGGTTGAACTATCACCTGATTTTGTAGACCAATTCTTTGCGAGCCTGTCTGATACGATGTTCTCACCCATAGAGAAACAATAACTTTTGAAAAGCTTTCCGACACACAGCGTTCCCATGAACTCTGAATTCGGCCTTCAGTTTTGATCAACAAAAAACTGCCAAGTGCTTTGGAAATCTATTTTCTTTGAATTGGACATTTTTTAAAAATATTGAC
This sequence comes from Lissotriton vulgaris, assembly GCF_964263255.1. Taxonomy (NCBI): domain Eukaryota; kingdom Metazoa; phylum Chordata; class Amphibia; order Caudata; family Salamandridae; genus Lissotriton; species Lissotriton vulgaris. Next base: position 101,901 of record NW_028254128.1, read on the forward strand.
CCTCTCCTTTTGGCACGAACAATTCTTTGCTTAACGTAAAAACTATTCTTAGAGAACAGAAGCTTCACACTTCTATTTCTAAAAACATCTAGAGACATAACAACATAACACCAGCCTCTAGCACACATGTTATTACAATGCATTTTTATGTGATGATTTATCTCGCATTTCTTCTGTCAGAGATACTTCATGTGTAACTCTTTTTGCATAATCGTTCATTAATTTCATATGCAATACCTTTTTGAATGATTACTATGCTTTAAAAAACGTACAGTACCTAAATTCCATGTATTACAAGTACGCCTATTTCGAATGCATTTATGTATTTTGGGGTGGGCAATGTTACACATGCATCTAATTGCTTTAGTTTTAGTAATTTTGATGGACATGTATACGTGGAGTGGGTGTTGCGTGCTTATCTAGGTTCCTGATCGATACTGTGACCTTATGCCCCTATTCGGCTATAAATCCATTTATTCCCTATATTGGCATAACCGTTCAAGTGCGATTTTCTGAAAAGTCATCTCTGGCCTCACACGAACAGAGCCACATTCCTGCATGACTCTCTGCTACTTCCTTTGCGACCAATTAGTGCAATGACAGAGCAGCAGTCACTATCTGATATTCCTAGATAACACTCCGAGTTCTTCAACAAGATAAAAACTCAGCAAACCTGGAAATCCCCGCTTGCTATGTTTTGATTAGTAATGGAACTCTAATGAGCAACTGATAACTGTCACTTCCTAGTGACATCTTTAATTGACGTCTTATGTCCAGCAAACTTGCGTCAAACCCGGCACCTGTCAGGTATAAATATTACCAACGTTGCCTTAAGCAATGCGAAGCTGTGAGCTGTTAGCTGTGAGCGAACCTGTTGCTGATGCCAGCTGCCTGCATGACCCTGTGTTGGTAAAAACTAGCACTCTGTCGCTGCAGCCTGCTATCCTGTGGTGGTGAAGCTGCTGATTACCATTATCGCCGCTACAGCGCGAACTATGGTGCAGTAAGCTTGAGGAGCCGTGCAGCCGTCCTCTGCGAAGACATCCAGCCGATTCCAGCTGCCCGCGGACGCTGTCACCCCTCCTTCCTCGACGCGCTGAGAGAAGCCACTGCCTTTCTCGTGCAGAGAAATCCAGTCCCGGCGCTTCCAGTTTACCCTCGCAGGTGACTGGGATATCGAGAGAGACCCCTGAAGGAGATACCAATCCTCCATCATTCTATTCAGAGGTATGGTGTTGACTAAACCCTTAGACGAGAATTCTTGAAACAAACCTTGGCAAAACGTGTTAGGCTTAGGTCAGGCACACTGGGGTAGGCTTAGTTAGAAGCACCAGTTGAGTATGTTAGCCTAATGTATATATGACTGTATATATGTTTTATTACTTTTAAACCATTGTATGGCTAAGAAACCATATCAATGCTTTTACAGTTCTATTTCGCAATACTTATCTTACTGTACGTACTTTTTATAATAACAGTTATTGCAATTGTGGCAATTGTGGCAATACATTTCTCTTGTACGAGAAGAAAGACTGTTCAATAAATGTTAACCCTTTATTGATAAACGCCCGTCTCTCTATTCTCTACATACTGTGAAAGTAAACTGCACTAGACTGACTGAGTGAAATCTATGTCTATTGTTTCACACGACCCTAGAGATCGACTCTTGATCTGAGGAGCAAAGTTGTCATGTTGCACGGTTGTTGGAAAACTGAATCCCTTCTTGTCTGTGCCAAGGAAGCTGATCACTTCCTATGCAGAGAAGAAAGTTTCCAGTGACCTCTGAGCTAGTTGGTAACACAACCCAATTAAGTTTAGCATAGTCAGTGGAGGCCTGGAATATCCGCAGTTCCACGTCGATACTACTGTTTATGTTATTCCAATGCGCAGGGCCTAGTGGGAAACTAGGAACTACACTACACCATTTTGATTCAACAAAGCACAGGCATTGAAAAAGGCTCAAACTCAGAACTCTGAACTATGGCACCGAACATCCAGGAGCTTGCCATCCGGATCTTGGAGCCTTGTGCTGCTTTCGACCTATTCACACATCGGTCCACTACTGACATCATCTTATAAACCAACGTTATGTAAATAGTTTTTTAATAAAATGTTTTACCCTGTTTCTTTGCTGGTGTGTTGTCTATATTTTTAATATTTGCATAGGGTTTGTCGTTATTTTGTGCGGGATGGGTGATGGAGCCGAGCTGTCTTGCAGCCCTCATGGTGTGGAGCTCAGTTCATCTCACTATTTTCGTATTTCTCATGAAGGGTTGTTCCTAATATTTCTATTTTAGCGAGGTCAAAAAGAGATCCAATTAGTGGCCTACTGATTTTGCTCGATTACTTTTATTTTTGTACACGATTTTTCACTATCTGCAAAGACTAAACAGAGTATTGCGACTTTGTGCTTGTTTGTAAATAGAGAATGATCCAAAGAGAACCAATTCTAAAACAGTAAATGTTTGGACAACAATCAATCAAATGGAGAGACAAGCAGGCACGACGGATTACAACGGGGGCAAAGGCTTGCGTTAACTACCGTTCACTATCTGCAAAGAGAGAGTACTACTAAGACAAAAGAGGGGAGGGGGGGGGTGCAGCGTTCAAAGCACATCAGCGTGCATAAATACGAAAATGTTTTTATCTATCACGTACTTGACATTTTAAAGCTTTTCATATTTGCTATTAAAAAACCAATGAAATTCACAGAAAAAACCATAGGTTATAGTGGATATATAGTTAGGAATTTGCATTTACAAAACCTTGAAAATTCAATGAAAAAACCATTGGTTTTAGGCCATATATAGTTAGGGATTTGCATTTACAAAACCTTATTTTACTCGCATAAAACCATTGAAATTCCATATATAGTTATAAGCGCTAACTATATATCGCGCACCCGCAATCCACTGCTGATGATGTCACATATTACATCATTCATGACATGGTTAGTGACATCACTGATGACATCACTGATGACATCTCAAATGACATCACTGATGACATCACTGACATCTCATTTGACATTACTGATTACACCACTGATGATATCATTTATGTGATAATACATCTTCAGACTCTAATATAACCTTAGATACACTCAGTGTAAACAGGCACTCACAGACTGTCACACATCCATGGAGTTACTCACACACCTAGTCAGTCATGCAAAGAATCAATCACAACTCCATTTCCTCAACTATATAGTTATACACACTTTACTTATTCAAACATATAATAACACATATTTACTCTCTTATACAATCCCTGATACAAGCTCACAGTGATTCATACAGCCACTCACACATTCACTGGCTCTTATCCACAGTTATTTATATATGTCAACTCTCACATGTATTGTGTTTTACATACATACTTACTTGCACATGTAGCACTAAGATATCCATTCACTCACCAACACACCCATGCACAGTCAACCGCCCATATAGCTGTTTCCACATGCACTCTTGAACTCATTCACCTAGTGAATCAACTGCTTACACATCTATGCACAGAGTCACACACCTCCCAGCCACCCACACACACACTCAGCCTCCCATTCAAATACTTGGGCAACCAATCAATAACCCATATAGCCACTCTTATAGCTACTGATCAACACATGCAGCAGCTTACACAACAACAGACATACTGATGCACAAATTAAGACAGTTTAGTCACTAACCCATGCACTCAGTGAGACACATTTAATCACTCACTCATACAGTCAGTCATGCACCTACTAAATCCTTCATCCAGACACTTATACATCCACTCATTCTTCAATATGTAAGACATATTTTTACTTTACAGAAACATACAGTCACTGGATGTTGTAATCAGTGATGTCATCAGTGATGTCATTTGAGATGTCATCAGTGATGTCATCAGTGATGTCACTAACCATGTCATGAATGATGTAATATGTGACATCATCAGCAGTGGATTGCGGGTGCGCGATATATAGTTAGCGGTTATAACTATATATGGAATTTCAATGGTTTTATGCGAGTAAAATAAGGTTTTGTAAATGCAAATCCCTAACTATATATGGCCTAAAACCAATGGTTTTTTCATTGAATTTTCAAGGTTTTGTAAATGCAAATTCCTAACTATATATCCACTATAACCTATGGTTTTTTCTGTGAATTTATATATATATATATATATATATATAAATATATATATATATATATATATATATTACCTACTGGCGGTCGCCAGTAGGTAGTTATAGTTAGGATTTTTTTCAATGTTAAATCTCAAAATTCTATTTGGAATAACTTTGGCACCGGTTGACGAATCTGCCTGAAAATTTCCTGAAAATGGCCTCGTCGAGCTCCGGTCCTTCCCTGAAAGTTTGGGGGGGATACGTCAAGCGGGGGCCGAGATAAAAGGGGGGTCCCAAAACGCATTTTCCCCATGTTAATTTCCATAGGGCGGTCGATTTCACTTTTAGCCCGAACGGCTGAATGGATTTACACCAAACTTGGCAAAATTGTAGGGACTGGTAGCCCGATGTGCCTTTGCTATGTCTCAAAATATGTGCTCCAGTGGATTTTGAGTAATTTAGGTTCAAAAAAATATATATATCTATAGGCGCTCTCCGGTGCGCGCACTTGAGTGCGCTCCTGGCACGACACGCGACTTGCGCGCAGAAAGCTGATTGGCTCTTGGGTGTCTGTAAACATTCTAAACAGTCTGGAGCGGCCGCCATCTTGTGTCTCGGTAAAATCGAGACACAAGGGGTTTGAAAAAAAAAGTGGCAAATGACCATAAGGGGGAAGAGTAGACCCCCTCTGACCCCCTAGGTTTGATGTAGGGGCTACAATAGGGTCCTGCGGGGCATTAAAATTATTATTTTTTTTTTTCGTTTTGCGCGGGGGAAGCGCATGGTACGCGCACCGGCGAAGCACGGGGAAAATCCAGGACCATATTTATGAAGGCCTTGCGCTGTTAGTTTTGCGCCTCCTGTGCGTCAATTTTTGTGACGCACCAGCGGTGTAAAAAAATGCGCATTGTTATGCAATATTTAAAAAGTGACGCATCTATCTAGATGCGTCACTTTTTAAATATAGTGCAACGAGGCACTTTTTATTACACTGCTGGTGTTATGCGTCACTTTTCTGTGCGCACTCCTTATGACATTCCAGATGTGTCATATTTAATGTATGACGAATCATGTTGCAAGGAGTTACAGATACGTCAGTATTTCTGACATATCTGTAAACATAAAAGTGATGCGAGGCAGGGTCAAGATTTTGACACAACAGCATCCTAAAAGTGACGCAGAGAAATCTTATAGATTTCAGTACGTCGTTATTACCAAGCTTTTTGCGGGGGAATGCCCCCTTTGCATACATTATACCTGACGCAGATATAATGTGGCGCAGAGTTTTAAAAAGTGACCCATGTACCTAGATGCGTCACTTTTTAAAAATAGCGTCAGGTATAATGCATGCAGAGGGGGTGTTCTCCCGCAAAAAGCTTTGTAATAGCGACGCAGTGAAATCTTTGAAATTTCACTGCGTCAGTTTTAGGATGCTGTTGCGTCAAAATCTTGTGCCTGCTTTACAGCAGGTGTTAGACTGAGGCAAGACCTTTCACATGCTGCTTTCCCCATTTGAAAGGACACATTACTGGAGTTGCGTCACTTTTGTGACGCACTCCAGCAATGCGTTACTTGGAATGTCATAAGGAGTGCGCACAGAAAAGTGACGCATCGCACCAGTGGTGTAAAAAAATGTGCCTCGTTGCGTTATATTTAAAAAGTGACGTATCTAGGTAGATGGGTCACTTTTTAAAATCAAGCGCCACATTATATCTGCGTGAGGTATAATGCATGCAGAGGGGGTGTTCCCCCACAAAAAGCTTTGTAATAGCGACGCAGTGAAATGTTTGAGATTTCACTGCGTCACTTTTAGGATGCTGTTGCATCCTTTAAATATAGTGCAACGAGGCACATTTTATTACACTGCTGGTGTGATGCGTCACTTTTCTGTCCACAGTCCTTATGACATTCCAGATGTGTCATATTTAATGTATGACGAATCATGTTGCAAGGAGTTACAGATACGTCAGTATTTCTCACATATCTGTAAACATGAAAGTGACGCGAGGCAGGCGCAAGATTTTGACGCAACAGCATCCTAAAAGTGACGCAGAGAAATCTCATAGATTTCAGTACGTCGTTATTACCAAGCTTTTTGCGAGGGATTGCCCCCTCTGCATACATTATACCTGATGCAGATACAATGTGGCGCAGAGTTTTAAAAAGTGACCCATGTACCTAGATGCGTCACTTTTTAAAAAATAGTGTCAGGTATAATGCATGCAGAGGGGGTGTTCCTTGCAAAAAGCTTGGTAATAATGACGCAGTGCGTCACTTTTAGGATGCTGTTGCGCCAAAATCTTGCGCCTGCTTCACAGCAAACCTTTCACATGGTGCTTTTTCCATGTGAAAGGACACATTACTGGAGTTGCGTCACTTTTGTGACGCACTCCTGCAATGCGTTACTTTTGTGTTTACAGATATGTCAGAAATACTGACATATCTGTAACTCCTTGCGAATTGATTAGTCATATATTAAATATGACATATCTGGAATGTCATAAGGAGTGCGTCCAGAAAAGTGACGCATCGCTGTTTTCACGTAGCGATGCGTCACTTTTCAGAAATGAGGCCTCCAGTTTATTCACTGTGTCATAACTTTCTTTTCTAACACTCACCTTCTTTCATTCCTCCTACTTCACTTCCTTTCACCTCTCATACCTTTCTGTTCTTTCTTACTCATTCTCCTTTCAATTATCAATGCACTATATTTCAATTACTCTTCATTTTTTAAGAATATAGCTCTTTGATGAGAATTGGAGGTAGTTCTGAAAAGAACTTTTGGTTTTCTTCTTTTAACTGAACAGGAACAAAAACAGGGAATGGAAACTGCTCAACAGGAGCAAAAAGAAAAGAAAAAAATTAGGGGTGGGAAGGGCAGCGATGGTTCTCCAATGCTCGAACCATGAGCAGGACACTTTGCTCACCATAGGTGATGAGTTGATTGCAGTATCTGCATCTGACGACCCCATGGTTAAATGCAGGTTGTATGTTTGCTACCTGCTCCTGTGATTGTTCTCTTCCAGAAGAAGTTGCTCCTCCTGTTGATGTAGAGGCCCCATCTCTGGGAACCTCTTGTGCCAGAGCCCTGACACTTTCCCGGGCAAAATTCTGGGGGTGCCTCCTCTCCACATGGCGAATCATGGTGAAGTTGCCAAAAGAGTATTTTTTTTGGGGGTTACCCCGTGACAGGACCTGTTTGCAGATCCTGCACTCTACTTTTGGTGCATTCACCTTCTTCTGGTCTGCTGGAAACTTAAAAAATTTCCAGATGAAATGTTCTTTGACCTTCGGCTGAGGAGGCTCTTCATCAATGAAATCATTGGAGTCATCTTCACTGCTGGATGGTCTGGCAGCCATGATTAATCAAGGAATATGGAACAGCAAAAAAGGCAGGTCTTTCAGTCACAAAAGTGAAAGAAGAAGTGAAGGAAATGGGTGGGGATTTCATTCATTGTAAAAAAAAACTGTTAGCAACCAATGAAAAGTGTTATTTTAGGGTCACATGACCCGACGCGTTTACGCTGCGCGCTCCGGAGCACTTCCGGTGCGTTTACGCAGCGCGATCGTAGGCGCTTCCGGGGCGCAAACGTGGCGCGATCGTAGGCGCTAATGCGTGCGTTTATGCGCCGCGAACGTAGGCGCTTCCGAGGGCACTTACGTTGCGCGCCGAAGTGACGTCATCAAACTTTTACAGAAATGCATAATCATTTTCCTTATTAAAAAAACTAATTTTATTTGTATGGTACGAAATGTTTTGCATTATTATTAACTTTTCATTCATATTTTTTTTCACGAACGACAGTTGCGCTCTGGGTGCGCTTTCAGATGAGTTCACGGAAAAGCTTACCGGAGAGCTTAGCTGAAAGCTTCCCGGAGCGCGCACCCAGAGCGCAAAAGAAAAAAATTATATAAAAAAAATGAATACTTTAAAAAAAACAGCAAATTGTAAAAAAAAAAAAAGGTTAGAAACTCGATATACAAAGGAATTAGCATTTAAAAAACCTATGAAATTCACTGAAAAAACCATAGGTTTCACACCAGTTATAGTTAGGAATTAGCATTTAAAAAACCTATTAAATTCACTGAAAAAACCATAGGTTTCACACCAGTTATAGTTAGCTGGAAATTTTACTGATATAAAACCATTGAAATTCCCACGTTATAGTTAGATGGACTCACTATAACTTGCGCGTGCAATGCACTGCTGATGATGTCTTATTAAGCCAGTTAACCAATCAATTTTTAAAAACCATCCATTTAGACACTTATTTAAACATTTATTCTTCCATCAACTTTTACATATACATATATAAAATATATTTATTTTTCAGAAAGACACACATTCACTGGATGGTGTCATCAGTGATGTCATGAGTGATGACACTGACCATGTCATGAGTGATGTAATATGTGATGTCATCAGCAGTGCATTGCACGCGCAAGTTATAGTGAGTCCATCTAACTATAACGTGGGAATTTCAATGGTTTTATATCAGTAAAATTTCCAGCTAACTATAACTGGTGTGAAACCTATGGTTTTTTCAGTGAATTTAATAGGTTTTTTAAATGCTAATTCCTAACTATAACTGGTGTGAAACCTATGGTTTTTTCAGTGAATATATATATATATATATATATAGAAAACAACATGCACCTGGAGCAACAGTCAGCCCTTTGAGGAGACCACTAGGGGGCTAATAGCTTCTAGTAGCGACAATGGCGGGTGCACTGTTTGGCCATTCCGATGCCGTGGCTTCTCTCCCCCGAAGAAGGTCATAGTATTGACCGAAATGCATCGGGATAATTAAATGCCAAGCTGCAACATGCAAAATAAATGGTTTGAATTTGCGGAAATGAGTGCGGCTCACCTTCATCTCCGTGTGAGAAGAATTGCTTGAGATATATATATATATATATATATATATATATATTTTTTTTAACAAAGGGGGCGGCACAACTGGATACTATATTAAGCTTTTATTCACACAAACACTCCACCAACGCGTTTCAGCCTCACGGCTTTTCTCACGGTCAGTAAGTCCTTTTTTGCTTTTGGTTTAAATACTGCCCCATGTTAGCCCTTAAGTGGCATTATGGGATATGTAGTTCTACAAGCAATATATTGCAAATAATAAAATGAATTAAAATTAAAACAAAGGACTGGTGTGCTGTAGTTGTCTGAGTATAGTACTCTAAGCATCTTAAGTTATTATCACTTAGGGCTTTTTTACTTACCTAAGAGAAACATTTGAGGCAATGTTTAATCCTCAAGGCAACATCACAACGGATTCCCAAGTGTTGGAGCAAATGAATATTCAAACCAACTTGAGTAAAAATACAGGATTGAAAAACAAATCTCGATACTGTCCAGTCCTGTCGCCTGGCAATAAAATCGACCTGTTCTCGGATGCCATGATGGAAGAGCTTGACAATCTCATCAAAGTCAAAGATAACAAGAGACAAAACCTATCCATCAAAGAAAGAAAGGCACTTCAAAACTTGATGGACAATCCCGTCATAACGATCAAACCCGCCGACAAAGGGGGAAATATCGTTATTCTGGAGACTAAGGATTACATTCAAGAAGCGGAACGCCAACTTAATGTCCAACAACATTACAGCAAGTTGAAAATTAATCCTATAGGGAAAATGATGTCCGATTTGAAGGAACAATTAATACTCTGGCAGGCAAAAGGACTGATCAATGAGGAAGAGCGAAAATACATGACCATAGAGCATCCGATTACTCCATGTGTGTATTTTTTACCAAAAATCCACAAGACACTCATTCACCCACCTGGAAGACCAATTGTGTCCTCATGTGATTCATTGTATGAAAAAGTCTCAAGGTATGTGAATAATTTTCTCGCTCCGATTGCACAAAGCATGCCATCATATCTAAAGGACACCGGCGACTTTCTGAGAATCCTAATGGATATACCATGGAATCCTAACTATCTCCTAGTGACAATTGACGCTGTGTCACTATATACCTCAATCAGGCATGACATAGGCTTAAAAGCGTGCAAATATTTTCTAAATCAACGTAACATCAAGGAACTGCAACATACAAATATGCTCCTAAAAATGATAGAGCTATGCCTGACAAATAACGTATTTCTATTTAACAGCGAGCTGTATAAACAAGAATGCGGCACAGCCATGGGAATTTCTTTCTCTCCCAATTACGCCAATATCACCATGGGCTATTGGGAGAAAATGCTAGTATGGAATAACTTTGAACAAGAAGAGCTTGACCGAATTACATTATGGGTCAGATATATTGATGACCTTTTCCTTATTTGGAATGGGACTAATGCACAGTTTCAAGAGTTCTTCATCAAACTGAATCAAAATGAGATGGGGCTGCAGTTTAAATGTGCAACGAACAGAAAGGAGATAGACTTTTTGGACACTAAAGTCTATGTCTCAGAAGGAAAACTGGAAACCACGTTATTCCGCAAAAAGACAGCCACTAACAGTGTCCTCCATGGGACCAGTTTTCACCCAAAATCCTTGCTAAGAAGCATTCCGTACGGCGAATATGTCCGACTCAAGAGAAATTGCTCGAAAGTAGAAGACGCGGAGAATAAAATCCAGGAAAGTAAACTCAGATTCCAAACCAGAGGGTACAAAGACTATGTTTTAACCAATTGTAAAAAGAAAGTCGACAAAATCAGCAGAGCAGAAACACTAATTGAAAAAGAAAAATCCCCACAAGACAAGGATCCTCCGAGATTCATAACCACTTACAATAAGGAGAGTGGGTTGATTGCAAAGAAATTGAAAAAATATTGGCATCTAATAACCAGCGATCCGGACATTGGGACATTAGCTGGAAAATATCCTTCCATTACATATAAAAAGAACACTTCGCTGCAAAATCTGCTAGTAAAAAGCCACTTTCAGATGCAAGAACAACCAAAATGGTGGATGGAACAGAATGTGGGCTTTAAACCTTGTACTTCATGTAAAGCCTGTAAGATAGGCAAAAAAATGAAGAATGTGATGGAACCCAACGGAAAATATATGCCAATCAAGCAATACATTACATGTACATCCAAAAATGTAGTTTATGCAATTGAATGCAAATGCGGCATGAAATACATTGGTTCGACAACATGTATGTTAAAGAAAAGAATCTTGGAGCATATCCGGGCTGTCAAAAATTCTAATCTAGTGTATGCTCCAGTCAAACACTTGAAATCTTGCCAAAATGGAGATTGGCGAGCTATGAGTTTCTATGGACTTAGAATGCTGATAAAACTTGAAAGAGGAGGAGACACAGTGCGTCTCTTAAGACAAATGGAATCTCGTCTGATAATTCAATTCCGAACCAAACATCCCAGAGGCATGAACTTTGGAGAAGACCTCCACATACATCTGGAGTGAGAGAATACCCAGCATGAACTTTGATGAACTGTAACAAGGGTACCATACCCCAAAAATCGTAGCATTATGGACTGTAAAGTAAAAAAGCCCTAAGTAATAATAACTTAAGATGCTTAGAGTACTATACTCAGACAACTATAGCACACCAGTCCTTTGTTTTAATTTTAATTCATTTTATTGTTTGCAATATATTGCTTGTAGAACTACATATCCCATAATGCCACTTAAGGGCTAACATGGGGCAGTATTTAAACCAAAAGCAAAAAAGGACTAACTGACCGTGAGAAAAGCTGTGAGGCTGAAACGCGTTGGTGTAGTGTTTGTGTGAATAAAAGCTTAATATAGTATCCAGTTGTGCCGCCCCCTTTGTTCAAAAATTAATTTTGGGGCTTCGATCCAGCTGTCGGGTTGAGCACACACTGTCGAGCGCTCTCAGGCTTGGAAGGATCGTGTTGGATTTATATATATATATATATATATATATATATATATATATATATATATATATATATATTACCTACTGGCGGTCGCCAGTAGGTAGTTATAGTTAGGATTTTTTTCAATGTTAAATCTCAAAATTCTATTTGGAATAACTTTGGCACCGGTTGACGAATCTGCCTGAAAATTTCCTGAAAATGGCCTCGTCGAGCTCCGGTCCTTCCCTGAAAGTTTGGGGGGGATACGTCAAGCGGGGGCCGAGATAAAAGGGGGTCCCAAAACGCATTTTCCCCATGTTAATTTCCATAGGGCGGTCAATTTCACTTTTAGCCCGAACGGCGGAATGGATTTACACCAAACTTGGCAAAATTGTAGGGACTGGTAGCCCGATGTGCCTTTGCTATGTCTCAAGATATGTGCTCCAGTGGATTTTGAGTAATTTAGGTTCAAAAAAATATATATATCTATAGGCGCTCTCCGGTGCGCGCACTTGAGTGCGCTCCTGGCGCGACACGCGACTTGCGCGCAGAAAGCTGATTGGCTCTTGGGTGTCTGTAAACATTCTAAACAGTCTGGAGCGGCCACCATCTTGTGTCTCGGTAAAATCGAGACACAAGGGGTTTGAAAAAAAAAGGGGCAAATGACCATAAGGGGGAAGAGTAGACCCCCTCTGACCCCCTAGGTTTGATGTAGGGACTAAAATAGGGTCCTGCAGGGCATTAATTTTTTTTTTTCGTTTTGCACGGGGGAGCGCATGGTACGCGCACCGGCGAAGCACGGGGAAAATCCAGGACCATATTTATGAAGGCCTTGCGCTGTTAGTTTTGCGCCTCCTGTGCGTCAATTTTTGTGACGCACCAGCGGTGTAAAAAAATGCGCATTGTTATGCAATATTTAAAAAGTGACGCATCTATCTAGATGCGTCACTTTTTAAATATAGTGCAACGAGGCACATTTTATTACACTGCTGGTGTTATGCGTCACTTTTCTGTGCGCACACCTTATGACATTCCAGATGTGTCATATTTAATGTATGACGAATCATGTTGCAAGGAGTTACAGATACGTCAGTATTTCTGACATATCTGTAAACATAAAAGTGATGCGAGGCAGGTGCAAGATTTTGACGCAACAGCATCCTAAAAGTGACGCAGAGAAATCTTATAGATTTCAGTACGTCGTTATTACCAAGCTTTTTGCGGGGGAATGCCCCCTTTGCATACATTATACCTGACGCAGATATAATGTGGCGCAGAGTTTTAAAAAGTGACCCATGTACCTAGATGCGTCACTTTTTAAAAATAGCGTCAGGTATAATGCATGCAGAGGGGGTGTTCTCCCGCAAAAAGCTTTGTAATAGCGACGCAGTGAAATCTTTGAGATTTCACTGCGTCAGTTTTAGGATGCTGTTGCGTCAAAATCTTGTGCCTGCTTTACAGCAGGTGTTAGACTGAGGCAAGACCTTTCACATGCTGCTTTCCCCATTTGAAAGGACGCATTACTGGAGTTGCGTCACTTTTGTGACGCACTCCAGCAATGCGTTACTTGGAATGTCATAAGGAGTGCGCACAGAAAAGTGACGCATCGCACCAGTGGTGTAAAAAAATGTGCCTCGTTGCGTTATATTTAAAAAGTGACGTATCTAGGTAGATGGGTCACTTTTTAAAATCAAGCGCCACATTATATCTGCGTGAGGTATAATGCATGCAGAGGGGGTGTTCCCCCACAAAAAGCTTTGTAATAGCGACGCAGTGAAATGTTTGAGATTTCACTGCGTCACTTTTAGGATGCTGTTGCATCCTTTAAATATAGTGCAACGAGGCACATTTTATTACACTGCTGGTGTGATGCGTCACTTTTCTGTCCACAGTCCTTATGACATTCCAGATGTGTCATATTTAATGTATGATGAATCATGTTGCAAGGAGTTACAGATACGTCAGTATTTCTCACATATCTGTAAACATGAAAGTGACGCGAGGCAGGCGCAAGATTTTGACGCAACAGCATCCTAAAAGTGACGCAGAGAAATCTCATAGATTTCAGTACGTCGTTATTACCAAGCTTTTTGCGAGGGATTGCCCCCTCTGCATACATTATACCTGATGCAGATACAATGTGGCGCAGAGTTTTAAAAAGTGACCCATGTACCTAGATGCGTCACTTTTTAAAAAATAGTGTCAGGTATAATGCATGCAGAGGGGGTGTTCCTTGCAAAAAGCTTGGTAATAATGACGCAGTGCGTCACTTTTAGGATGCTGTTGCGCCAAAATCTTGTGCCTGCTTCACAGCAAACCTTTCACATGGTGCTTTTTCCATGTGAAAGGACACATTACTGGAGTTGCGTCACTTTTGTGACGCACTCCTGCAATGCGTTACTTTTGTGTTTACAGATACGTCAGAAATACTGACATATCTGTAACTCCTTGCGAATTGATTAGTCATATATTAAATATGACATATCTGGAATGTCATAAGGAGTGCGTCCAGAAAAGTGACGCATCGCTGTTTTCACGTAGCGATGCGTCACTTTTCAGAAATGAGGCCTCCAGTTTATTCACTGTGTCATAACTTTCTTTTCTAACACTCACCTTCTTTCATTCCTCCTACTTCACTTCCTTTCACCTCTCATACCTTTCTGTTCTTTCTTACTCATTCTCCTTTCAATTATCAATGCACTATATTTCAATTACTCTTCATTTTTTAAGAATATAGCTCTTTGATGAGAATTGGAGGTAGTTCTGAAAAGAACTTTTGGTTTTCTTCTTTTAACTGAACAGGAACAAAAACAGGGAATGGAAACTGCTCAACAGGAGCAAAAAGAAAAGAAAAAAATTAGGGGTGGGAAGGGCAGCGATGGTTCTCCAATGCTCGAACCATGAGCAGGACACTTTGCTCCCCATAGGTGAGGAGTTGATTGCAGTATCTGCATTTGACGACCCCATGGTTAAATGCAGGTTGTATGTTTGCTACCTGCTCCTGTGATTGTTCTCTCCCAGAAGAAGTTGCTCCTCCTGTTGATGTAGAGGCCCCATCTCTGGGAACCTCTTGTGCCAGAGCCCTGACACTTTCCCGGGCAAAATTCTGGGGGTGCCTCCTCTCCACATGGCGAATCATGGTGAAGTTGCCAAAAGAGTATTTTTTTGGGGGGTTACCCCGTGACAGGACCTGTTTGCAGATCCTGCACTCTACTTTTGGTGCATTCACCTTCTTCTGGTCTGCTGGAAACTTAAAAAATTTCCAGATGAAATGTTCTTTGACCTTCGGCTGAGGAGGCTCTTCATCAATGAAATCATTGGAGTCATCTTCACTGCTGGATGGTCTGGCAGCCATGATTAATCAAGGAATATGGAACAGCAAAAAAGGCAGGTCTTTCAGTCACAAAAGTGAAAGAAGAAGTGAAGGAAATGGGTGGGGATTTCATTCATTGTAAAAAAAAACTGTTAGCAACCAATGAAAAGTGTTATTTTAGGGTCACATGACCCGACGCGTTTACGCTGCGCGCTCCGGAGCACTTCCGGTGCGTTTACGCAGCGCGATCGTAGGCGCTTCCGGGGCGCAAACGTGGCGCGATCGTAGGCGCTTTTGCGTGCGTTTATGCGCCGCGAACGTAGGCGCTTCCGAGGGCACTTACGTTGCGCGCCGAAGTGACGTCATCAATCTTTTATAGAAATGCATAATCATTTTCCTTATTAAAAAAAAACTAATTTTATTTGTATGGTACGAAATGTTTTGCATTATTATTAACTTTTCATTCATATTTTTTTTCATGAACGACAGTTGCGCTCTGGGTGCGCTTTCAGATGAGCTCTCGGAAATGCTTACCGGAGAGCTTAGCTGAAAGCTTCCCGGAGCGCGCACCCAGAGCGCAAAAGAAAAAAATTATATAAAAAAAATGAATACTTAAAAAAAAACAGCAAATTGTAAAAAAAAAAAAAGGTTAGAAACTCGATATACAAAGGAATTAGCATTTAAAAAACCTATGAAATTCACTGAAAAAACCATAGGTTTCACACCAGTTATAGTTAGGAATTAGCATTTAAAAAACCTATTAAATTCACTGAAAAAACCATAGGTTTCACACCAGTTATAGTTAGCTGGAAATTTTACTGATATAAAACCATTGAAATTCCCACGTTATAGTTAGATGGACTCACTATAACTTGCGCGTGCAATGCACTGCTGATGATGTCTTATTAAGCCAGTTAACCAATCAATTTTTAAAAACCATCCATTTAGACACTTATTTAAACATTTATTCTTCCATCAACTTTTACATATACATATATAAAATATATTTATTTTTCAGAAAGACACACATTCACTGGATGGTGTCATCAGTGATGTCATGAGTGATGTCACTGACCATGTCATGAGTGATGTAATATGTGATGTCATCAGCAGTGCATTGCACGCGCAAGTTATAGTGAGTCCATCTAACTATAACGTGGGAATTTCAATGGTTTTATATCAGTAAAATTTCCAGCTAACTATAACTGATGTGAAACCTATGGTTTTTTCAGTGAATTTAATAGGTTTTTTAAATGCTAATTCCTAACTATAACTGGTGTGAAACCTATGGTTTTTTCAGTGTATATATATATATATATATATATATATATATATATATATATATATATATATATATATATATATATATATGTATATATATATATATATATATATATATATATATATATATATATATATATATATATATATTACCTACTGGCGATAGCCAGTAGGTATATATAGTTAGGATTTTTTCTCTATGGGACTTTTGAAAATTCTATGCCTAATAACTTTGGCGTTTGTGGACGGAATCGGCTGAAATTTTCAGGAAAATGGCACATTTTGTTTCTGAGCAGCTCCTGGAAATTTGGGGGGGGTTCGTCAAGGGGGGGCTGAGAAAAAAGGGGGGTCCCAAAACGCGATTTTCCCATGTTAATTTCCATAGGGCGGTTGGACTCACTTTTAGCCCGAACGGCTGAATGGATTTACACGAAACTTGGCAAAATTGTAGGGACTGTTAGCCCGATGTGCCTTTGCTAGGTCTCAATATATGTGCTTCAGTGGATTTTGAGAAATTAACGTTTAAATCAAGATATATATCTGTAACAGCGCTCCGGGCAGCGATCCGGTTCGCGAACTTTTCGCGTATCGGAACTTTGCGATGCGAAGCTGATTGGCTCTCCGGTGTCTGTCAACATTCTAAACAGTCCGTAGCGGCCGCCATCTTGTCTCTCGGTAGGATCGAGAGACAAGAGGAGGCCAAAACAAAGGGGGAAATGTAGGAAAGGGGGCAATGTAGACCCCTTCTGACCCCCTAGGATTGATGAGGGGGATATTATAGAGCCACGCGGGGCAAAAAAAAAAAATCCGATTTTTTCGCCGTAAAGACGCGTCTTGGTTCGCGAACCGGGCAGCTAACCGGGCAGCTAACCGGGCAGCTAACCGGCAGCGTAACGTGAGTCGGAGGAGTAGCTGATTGGCTGTCAACATTGTAAACAGTCCGGAGCGGCTGCCATCTTGTCTCTCGAGAGACAAGATGTGGTGAAAAACGAAGGGGGAAATGAAGGAAAGGGGGCAAGGTAGACCCCTCCTGACCCCCTAGGATTGATGAGGGGGATATTATAGAGCCACGCGGGGCAAAAAAAAAAAATCCGATTTTTTCGCCGTAAAGACGCGTCTTGGTTCGCGAACCGGGCAGCTAACCGGGCAGCTAACCGGGCAGCTAACCGGCAGCGTAACGTGAGTCGGAGGAGTAGCTGATTGGCTGTCAACATTGTAAACAGTCCGGAGCGGCTGCCATCTTGTCTCTCGAGAGACAAGATGTGGTGAAAAACGAAGGGGGAAATGAAGGAAAGGGGGCAAGGTAGACCCCTCCTGACCCCCTAGGATTGATGAGGGGGATATTATAGAGCCACGCGGGGCAAAAAAAAAAAAATCGATTTTTTTTCGCCGTAGAGACGCGTCTTGGTACGCGAACCGGGCAGCTAACCGGGCAGCTAACCGGGCAGCTAACCGGGCAGCTAACCAGGCAGCTAACCGGCAGCTAAGCTAAAAAAAAAAAAAAAAAAGATTCGATTTTTTCGCCGTAGAGACGCGTCTTGGTACGCGAACCGGGCAGCTAACCGGGCAGCTAACCAGGCAGCTAACCGGCAGCTAACCGGGCAGCTATATCTGTAACAGCGCTCCGGGTAGCGCTCCGGTTCGCGAACTTTTCGCGTATCGGAACTTTGCGAAGCGGAGCTGATTGGCTCTCCGGTGTCTGTCAACATTCTAAACAGTCCAGAGCGGTAGGGATTGTTTGTTTGATGTGCCTTTGCAAGGCCTCAAGATATGTGCATGTGTGGATTTTGTCTAATTAAGGTTAAAAAAATATATATATCTGTAAGCGTGCTCCGGCGCGCTTACGTTACGGGTTTGGTTTGCGCTGCAGAGGCGACGCGTCATGAGGCGTCTCACGTGGCTACGTGATACGTCACGTAATAAAGAGTATATTTTACAGCTACAGATATTAGCTTTTAAAAAACCAATGAAATTCAATGAAAAAACCACAGGTTATAGACTATATATAGTTAGGAATTAGCATTTACAAAACCTTGAAAATTCACTGAAAAAACCATAGGTTATAGACCATATATAGTTAGGAATTAGCATTTACAAAACCTTATTTTACTCGCACAAAACCATTGAAATTCCATATATAGTTAGTTGCACTAACTATATATCGCGCACCCGCAATCCACTGCTGATGATGTCACATATTACATCATTCATGACATGGTCAGTGACATCACTGATGACATCACTGATGACATCTCAAATGACATCACTGATGACATCACTGATGACAACATCCAGTGACTGTATGTTTCTGTAAAGTTAAAATATGTCTTATATTTTGAAGAATGAGTGGATGTATAAGTGTCTGGATGAAGGATTTAGTAGGTGCATGACTGACTGATTGAGTGAGTGATTAAATGTGTCTCACTGAGTGCATGGGTTAGTGACTAAACTGTTTTAATTTGTGCATCATTATATCTGTTGTTCTACAAACTGCTGCATATGTTGATCAGTAGCTATATGAGTAACTGTATGGGTTGATTGGTTGTCCAAGTATTTGTATGGGAAACTGAGTGTGTGTGTATGGGTGGCTGGAAGGTGTGTGACTCTGTACATAGATGTGTGAGTAGTTGATTCACTATATGTATAGATTCAAAAGTGCATGTGCAAACAGCTGTATGGGCGGTTGACTGTGCATGAGTGTATTAGTGAGTGAATGGATATCTCAGTGCTACATGTCAAAATAAGTACATATGTAAAACACAGTACATGTGAGAGTTGACATCTATAAATAACTGTGCATAAGAGCCAGTGAATGTGTGAGTGGCTGTATGGATCATTGTGAACATGTATCAGAGATTGTATAAGAGAGTAAAGTAAATATGTGTTAGTATATGTTTGAATAAGTAAGGTGTGTATAACTGTATAGTTGAGAAAATGGAGGTGTGATTGATTTTTGGCATAACTGACTAGGTGTGTGAGTAACTCCATGGATGAGTGACAGTCTGTGACTGTCTGTTTACACTGATTGTATCTAAGGTTATATTAGAGTCTGAAGAGGTTCATGGTATTATCACATGAATGATATCATCAGTGATGTTATCAGTCATGTCAAATGAGATGTTTTCAGTGATGTCATCAGTGATGTCATTTGAGATGTCATCAGTGATGTCATCAGTGATGTCACTGACCATGTCATGAATGATGTAATATGTGACATCATCAGCAGTGGATTGCGGGTGCGCGATATATAGTTAGTGCAACTAACTATATATGGAATTTCAATGGTTTTGTGCGAGTAAAATAAGGTTTTGTAAATGCTAATTCCTAACTATATATGGTCTATAACCTATGGTTTTTTCAGTGAATATATATATATATATATATATATTCACTGAAAAAACCATAGGTTTCACACCAGTTATAGTTAGGAATTAGCATTTAAAAAACCTATCAAATTCACTGAAAAAACCATAGGTTTAACACCAGTTATAGTTAGCTGGAAATTTTACTGATATAAAACCATTGAAATTCCCACGTTATAGTTAGTTGGACTCACTATAACTTGCACGTGTAATGCACTGATGACACCATCCAGTGAATGTGTGTCTTTAAGATAAATAAATATGTTTTATATATGTATGTTAAGGTCGATGGAAGAATATTTGTTTAAATTATTGTCTTAATGGATGTTTTTAAAAAAAAAATAATTGGATATCTGCCTTATTAAGTGTATCTTAGTGAATACATATATTAGCGAGTGAAAGTAGGTCAGTCTCTCTGTCATCAGTGATGTCATGAGTGATGTCACTGACCATGTCATGAGTGATGTAATATGTGATGTCATCAGCAGTGCATTACACGTGCAAGTTATAGTGAGTCCAACTAACTATAACATGGGAATTTTAATGGTTTTATATCAGTAAAATTTCCAGCTAACTATAACTGGTGTTAAACCTATGGTTTTTTCAGTGAATATATATATATATATATAGCTCCGGGGTGCTCTCGAGGCGGTGCACGCGAGGCGCGGCAGGACCCGCCGCGAATCAATGAATTCAGTTTTTCTCCTTGCGGAGAAGTTTGTTCCTCGTGCAGTCCCGTGTGTAATTCAAAGTCAACCACCTGGTTGACTTTGAATTACACACTGGAGTGCACGAGGAACAAACTTCTCCGCAAGGAGAAAAACTGAATTCATATATATATATCACTGTATCATACTCACGTGTCTTAAAGTGAACTTTTCCTGCTTAAAGCGTAATCCACGCACTGGAGAAACCACGGCATCAGAGAGGGGAAAAGCACTTCTGCTGTGCGGAACTTTCCCTGTCCTCTCTCTGTGCGAACACCTGCCGTCCAATGGGGTCACTCACCTGGCTATTTGAACTGCCTTTGAAAGTCAAAGCTGATTTTCTCCTCTCAACTCGCAACCGGCACTGAGGAAAGCACAATGCTGAAACGCGTCTGCCACAAGTTTGCCAGGAGATGGGAGACAGGACTCTGTGAATGCGCATCAGTGCTTTAATGGTGGAAATAAAGTTACCCGAGTGAAGCTCATGCATGTGTCAGACCCGTTTTGTACCGAGACGGGAATGGTGGCAATTTATGAATGCGGAGGTCGGCTCTGCATTACTGGCACGCCTCTTGATCAGGAGCTCCGCATATGGCCGACAAAAACTGTGGTATATG
Source organism: Lissotriton vulgaris (assembly GCF_964263255.1). Lineage (NCBI taxonomy): Eukaryota > Metazoa > Chordata > Amphibia > Caudata > Salamandridae > Lissotriton > Lissotriton vulgaris. The sequence continues at coordinate 123,106 of NW_028254128.1, forward strand.
TGCACGGACTGCACAAATGCGGCGCCCCCCCAGCCTGGATGGAAGTGTAGGCAATGGGGAAAGAGCAACAGTCTGTCTGTTGGTGAGCTGAGCTCGGGTGAGTAATCTCCACCATGGATTGTGCCTCACGTAGGAAACAGGGCGCTTGGACGGCTGACGAAGTCGGGGCATAACTGTATGTCTGAGGGGATCACTGTATCATACTCACGTGTCTTAAAGTGAACTTTTCCTGCTTAAAGCGTAATCCACGCACTGGAGAAACCACGGCATCTGAGAGGGGAAAAGCACTTCTGCTGTGCGGAACTTTCCCTGTCCTCTCTCTGTGCGAACACCTGCCGTCCAATGGGGTCACACACCTGGCTATTTGAACTGCCTTTGAAAGTCAAAGCTGATTTTCTCCTCTCAACTCGCAACCGGCACTGAGGAAAGCACAATGCTGAAATGCGTCTTCCACAAGTTTGCCAGGAGATGGGAGACAGGACTCTGTGAATGCGCATCAGTGCTTTAATGGTGGAAATAAAGTTACCCGAGTGAAGCTCATGCATGTGTCAGACCCGTTTTGTACCGAGACGGGAATGGTGGCAATTTATGAATGCGGAGGTCGGCTCTGCATTACTGGCACGCCTCTTGATCAGGAGCTCCGCATATGGCCGACAAAAACTGTGGTATATGTGCACGGACTGCACAAATGCGGCGCCCCCCCAGCCTGGATGGAAGTGTAGGCAATGGGGAAAGAGCAACAGTCTGTCTGTTGGTGAGCTGAGCTCGGGTGAGTAATCTACGCCATGGATTGTGCCTCACGTAGGAAACAGGGCGCTTGGACGGCTGACGAAGTCGGGGCATAACTGTATGTCTGAGGGGATCACTGTATCATACTCACGTGTCTTAAAGTGAACTTTTCCTGCTTAAAGCGTAATCCACGCACTGGAGAAACCACGGCATCAGAGAGGGGAAAATCACTTCTGCTGTGCGGAACTTTCCCTGTCCTCTCTCTGTGCGAACACCTGCCGTCCAATGGGGTCACTCACCTGGCTATTTGAACTGCCTTTGAAAGTCAAAGCTGATTTTCTCCTCTCAACTCGCAACCGGCACTGAGGAAAGCACAATGCTGAAACGCGTCTGCCACAAGTTTGCCAGGAGATGGGAGACAGGACTCTGTGAATGCGCATCAGTGCTTTAATCGTGGAAATAAAGTTACCCGAGTGAAGCTCATGCATGTGTCAGACCCGTTTTGTACCGGGACGGGAATGGTGGCAATTTATGAATGCGGAGGTCGGCTCTGCATTACTGGCACGCCTCTTGATCAGGAGCTCCGCATATGGCCGACAATAGCTGTGGTATATGTGCACGGACTGCACAAATGCGGCCCCCCCCAGCCTGGATGGAAGTGTAGGCAATGGGGAAAGAGCAACAGTCTGTCTGTTGGTGAGCTGAGCTCGGGTGAGTAATCTCCGCCATGGATTGTGCCTCACGTAGGAAACAGGGCGCTTGGACGGCTGACGAAGTCGGGGCATAACTGTATGTCTTAGGGGATCACTGTATCATACTCACGTGTCTTAAAGTGAACTTTTCCTGCTTAAAGCGTAATCAACGCACTGGAGAAACCACGGCATCAGAGAGGGGAAAAGCACTTCTGCTGTGCGGAACTTTCCCTGTCCTCTCTCTGTGCGAACACCTGCCGTCCAATGGGGTCACTCACCTGGCTATTTGAACTGCCTTTGAAAGTCAAAGCTGATTTTCTCCTCTCAACTCGCAACCGGCACTGAGGAAAGCACAATGCTGAAACGCGTCTGCCACAAGTTTGCCAGGAGATGGGAGACAGGACTCTGTGAATGCGCATCAGTGCTTTAATCGTGGAAATAAAGTTACCCGAGTGAAGCTCATGCATGTGTCAGACCCGTTTTGTACCGAGACGGGAATGGTGGCAATATATATATATATATATATATATATATATATATATATATATATATATATATATATATATATATATATATATATATATATGAATTCAGTTTTTCTCCTTGCGGAGAAGTTTGTTCCTCGTGCACTCCAGTGTGTAATTCAAAGTCAACCAGGTGGTTGACTTTGAATTACACACGGGACTGCACGAGGAACAAACTTCTCCGCAAGGAGAAAAACTGAATTCATTGATTCGCGGCGGGTCCTGCCGCGCCTCGCGTGCACCGCCTCGAGAGCACCCCGGAGCCTCCAACTTGGGCCAGATGGAATGCATATATATATATATATATATATATATATATATATATATATATATATATATATATATATATATATACATATATATATATATATGTGATCAAATCCGGGTTTCCCGGACGGAACGCGTCATGCTGCCATCCCCATTGATGGAATAAAGCACACTATTTCTTGAAAATCCTTGGTTTGTGGTCTGTACCTGGCTGTGTCCGTTTGGTGTCTTCGGCGCTTCAGGATCATGGATCTCTCTCTATATATATATATATATATGTGTGCGTGTGTGTGTGTGTGTGTTCAGCTCAAAAACCCCACAGAAGTGAAGAGACTGCACTCAGTTGAGAGGTGAAAAAACACGGGTTGATTTACTGAGTCACAAAGCAAGCAGGACGTGTTGCGGCTTGCTCCTTTTTGTGAATGAAACGCGTCCTGTTTGCTTTGTGACTCAGAAAATAAACCTGAGTTTTTTCACCTTTCAACTGAGTGCAGTCTCTTCACTTCAGCTTCCATCCCTTCTTGGAAGTTGTGTCTGGTGATGCTGGGTTCATTGGTGAGGGAGAGGATAAGCTGGGTGTCGTTGGTATAGGAAACAATGTTGAGCCCGTGTTTTCTTATGCTAGTAGCGAGGGGGGCCATTGAGATGTTGAAGAGGATGGGACGGATGGAGGATTCCTGGGGCACTCGACAGTTGGTCTCTGTTGTTTTCCAGAGGTAGGGAGGTAGTGTGACTTACTTTCTTCTATAGGTGAGAAATGAGAATATCCAGTTGAGGGCCTTTCTGAGGATGCTGGTGTCCTACAGTCTGGTGGCTAGTGTGCAGTGGGAGACGGTGTGGAAGGCAGTCGAGAGGTCCACAAGGATGAGAGCTACGATTTGACCCTGGTCAAGGAGGAAGATGATGTCATCGGTAGCGGCAATTATGGCGGGCTTGTGATGTGATTGCTGCGGAATCCAGATTGGGAGATGTCCAGGATGTTGTTGCCTTCAATGAAGCTTGCTAGCTGGGTGTTGACAGCCTTTTCCATGACCTTGGCTGCGAATGGAAGCAGAGAGATGGGCCTGAGGCTTTTGAGGTCCATTGGGTCTGCAGAGGGTTTCTTCATAAAGGAGTTGATTTTGGCATGCTTCCTTTGTTCAGGAATGTGGCGGTTTTGAGGGATCAGTTGAGCATCTGGCATAGTTCTGGTGCGATGACCATTGTGGCTCTGTGGAAGATGTGGGGTGGGCAGGGGTCTGAGGGTGCTCCGGAGTGGATACTCTTTATAGTCTTTAAGGTGTCTCCTGTTGAGAGTGGGGTCTAAGTGAGCAGGGTCTGTTGAGTGGCATCGCTAGGGGGAGCTGGAGTGGTGCAAAGGTCTTGGTTATCGAAGTTGGTGTGGATCATCCTAATTTTGAAGTAAAAAAAGGTGCTGAGTCTGTTGCATAGGTCTTGGGAGTGTGGGTTGCCTGTTGTTTTGCTGCAAGGTTTGGTAAATTCCTTGATGATGGAGAAGAGTTCTTTGGTGTTATGAGCATATTTGAGGATTCTGTTGTGGAGGGATTTCTTCTTTGTATATTTGATGAGATGGTGGTGTGCTGTGGTGGCTGCTCTGTAGGTGGTGTGTGTTTCTAAGGTTATATATATATATATCACCACAAAAACTCCTTCGTCGTTGGGGGCCCCCAACCCTTCAGGGCGACCTCAGCTGCCAAAGATGAAGCAGCCTGGTAATAAATACACCAAAGAAAGTTGCAAAATCCAATTCATGGAAACATAGTATTTATTCTACAAATGAAGAGTGGCTGCAGATTAGAAAAGTCTTTCATTTCCTGGCGCATTTCAGCAGTTACGTCTTAGTCATAGGAGAGAGGTATAAGCAGTGTCCAGACACAAATGCTTTAAATGTCCTGCATCACATGACCAAACAACAACTTAAAAGTCTAGAATGGACTGGTAAAGTACGTTAGTGTTGGATTGAGTATTCTTGTATTGCTAATAGCATTTTTCACCCTAACCATCAAACACATGTCATGATTTGCATGCATCCCGTTATTGAAGTGTCAAGTACATTGTAAAAAATGTCAAAGAGTTCTGGACAGATTTCATTTTTTAATCTGTTAGCCATTAGAGCACAGTGTCTCAGGAAGCATGTGGAATCCGGAATCGTCGGGGAGGAGACACCTCCCCCTTCTCCCTTTCTCACCTCCGTTGCATTTTGTAGCTGGCAAATCCATCTCTACGCACGGAGACCAGAGGGTTATGCCCCCACTATATCACCACAAAAACTCCTTTCACGATGGTCTGTCAAGTGGGGGCAGAGAAAAAAGGGGGTTCCAAAAAGCAAAATCCCCATGCATTTTTAATTGACTTCTTTAGGCAGGGTAGAGCAAAAACAGCTGAACAGAATTACACCAAATTTGGCAAGAAGCTAGATCTTGCTCCACGGATTGTTAATCTTGTAATTTGATGTAAATCTGTTCAGTAGTTTAGGAGAATTTAAGGTTGAAAATAATTTTTATATCTTGATGGTTGGTTTCAAGGGACTCTTGTGAGAGTCCCTGATACCTAATTTAAAAAAAAACAGCATTGTGATTGATCCAGCCCTGGATCAATCTCACTCCAGCAGGAATCAGACTCTCGCAGTAAAGAGTCTCTGAGTGGCTGCCAGCAGCATGAGAAAAATGTTGCTTGTGGACGTTACAGGACTCATGGACATTGTCTTCTGCCCTGAAGTAAATGAATAAAAGTAATATAAAAGGGCATGCTAGGAATACCCTGCAATCCCAAGTCCCATGGGGGACCAAGAGGGACCCCCAAAGGGGCCAAATAGAGCACTTCTTAATAAAGGGTCATTGATCTTTCTTTTTCTGCTCTCCCCTTGTAGACCAGGTAGATGTGTCCCAATCATTAGGAGACAAAAGTGTGGAGCAAGATCCTTTTTCTTTAATGCAGCGAAACTGTGGAATAGCTTCCCCCTCTCTCTTCATTCTGTTGATAAGGAACTTTCTTTCTGCAAAACGCTAAAAACCTGGCTTTTACAGAATATGTCTCTCTATTTACTTACTGTGTGGCACTAACCTCTGGGCCAGAATAATGAAATTAAACGGGAGTGGGGGGACATGAGATCCCCATCTCCAAGTGTCTAAAATCTCTGGGGACCCCATTTTCGGTGCTGTTAAACTTTTTAAAAGGGAGGGAACTGCAGTGCCCCCCTTCCTTGAGCCTTTAATGACCCCAGGGACCCCATCCCTAGAGCTGTCTCACAAACTGTGTCCAAGGTAGCCCAACCCCAGAACAAAGTATTTTCCCTGTCTGAATCAGCGCTGGCAGGGAAGCTAGCTTCAGCTCCTGCTTGGTGGGAGCATTTTCAAAAACTCCGGCCACAAAAAGCAAACACAAAGGACCTTATTATGAGTTTGGTTGTCTGACCTCCATAGAACCGCATCTGTCCCCTTCAGCAGCCCGTGGCACCAGTAGCAGCTCCTCTGCTAAGACGGAGGAGTGTTGTCCCACTGAATCAAAGGAAAAATACAATTATAATAAATATTGTTATTATAATTTTATTATTCCTATATATTTCAGCTAGGCGGGTGGAGCTGGTGGAGAAGGGAGAGGAGTGTTTTTCACTCCTGAAGTGCACAGGACTGCTTGGCCGACTCTTATGGGCCACCCCAAGCAGTCCTGCACACTTTGCATGTCCCCCACCAGGCTGCATTACACAGCCTGGTGAGGAACATGCAAACCCTCCTGGTCCCTGTCTGAGTGCCAATCCAAGGTGCTCAGACCAATCACAATGTTGCACTGCAGCATTTTTGATTGGCTATAGGGAGACTGGGAGCACGGTTGCTTCCTGCTGCTTGCTGGGAGTGCAGGAAGGTGTCGGAGAGACAGAAGACAGAGGAGAGGCGGTGGCCATTTGAGGTAAGTGTTTTTTGCTTGTTTATTGTTTTTTTGCCACCACCTTGGCCCAGTAGGAGCAGCTACTGTACGGCACTGGCAGTCCAAAGACCACCTTATTAAGAATTGACCACAGGTCAGGTGGTGTGGATGCGGGGATCTTACGGTGGTGGTGATCACTTTTTCCAAATATATTGATGCCTGTGTGTGTATTTTGACCGCATATGTGTTGGATGCACACATATGCATGATATATGTGGATAAATACCATTTACCCATTCCCGGAGGTTCAGGCTATGTGTGGGCAGTCCTAGCAAATGGGTCTATGGCACGCAAAAGACTCACCTGTATATCACCACACACAGTGTCGTAATCCTGAGGTGAAGATCCTGCTGTGAAGGGGTCCTGGAGTCAGGGAGCCATATCGGACTCTGCCTGGAAGAAGAAGAAAAGGGTGAGTATACGCCCCAAACACTTCATCAGTGTCACCTTGAAGCAGGGGGTTGGACTGCCGCAGTCCGCTCATCGATCAGGCAACTAGTAATAAGTATAGTGATGCAGCTCCCCCGTACCACCCTGAACCTGACAGTCGGCAGTCTTCTTGCAGTTTCCGGGGTTCAGCGGTGGTCTTCCCTAAGCCAATCTACTCCACTTATAATACTGTGGTCAGACCACTGAGGTCTCTACATTGGGACCGTCCCTTCCGATACAGCAGCCATGGGACTGCCAAACTTGTAATAAGCCCCAACTCAACCCCAAGCGGGCAGGAGTTTAAAAAATGCTCCATTTGGTTGGAAACAGACTTGTGATTGGTTTCCCTGCATGCACAAAACCTAGAAATTCAGTAAAAGAAAAAGTGTTAAGATAACGTTACAGTTTGCTGTGATAGAAAGGTCTGTTTTTGTTTAAATACAAAACTTAGAAATTCACAGGAAAATAACAAAGGTTAAAGTAATGTTATAGTAAGGTGAATATGCTATCAGTGATTCCATTCAATGATGTCATTTGAGAGGTCATCAGTAATGTCATAAATGATGTCGGAGAATATGTCATGACCGATGTAATATGCTAGGTCATAAGCTGTGCATAGCGAGGATGCTAGTTATAGTTAGCTGTACTAACTATAACTGATGGATTTCAGTTTTTTTTTATTTTAAAACTTTAATGTTGTCACTGACATATTCACCTAACTATAACGTTACTTTAACATTTGATTTATTTTACAAAAACACATTTTTCATCACACCTAACCTTAACTTACTTTAACCTTAGATTTTTTTCCTGTGAATATATGTATATATATATATATATATATATATATATATATATATATATATATATATATATTTCCGCACTTGTACCCTCACAGCGACGGGCTTTCAATCCTCAGCCATCGACCAGAAAGAACACGGAAGACCCAGAGTGCAGGTGAGTTTTTTATTTCCCAGTACACCACGCCAGCATAACGTTTCGGCCTTCACAGAGGCCTTGGTCACATGACGCACCGAGAAGGTTGCGTGAATTTAAAGTGCTCGTGCATTTGCAACAGTACCATTTGATTGGTTATCAAATAATTAGTGGGAGTGTCCAACATAATTATTACGCAGCAACTTTCAATTGCAAGGAGGGAAGACAGGTTACTCTCTGAAAGTGCCTAAGTTTGCAAAACATATATATATATATATATATGCAAATCCAGCCCGTCTTCGATGTGCTTGCCGCACCGAAAGGCACGCAGACAACAGAATCAGCACTTCAAGGCGAGGTATATTTCCAACTGTATTTCAGACGTATCTGTAAGCGCAAAAGTGATGCATTGCTGGAGTGTGTCACAAAAATGAAGCAACTCCAGCAATGCATCCTTTCACATGGGGCCAAGCCCCATGTGAAAGGGCCTGCACGCCTGCTGTGAAACAGGCGTAATATTTGGAAGCAACAGCGTCATAAAAGTGACGCAGTGATATCTCATAGATTTCACTGCGTCACCTCTACGACCCTTTCATGCGTCAATACGTCACTTTTGCATACATTACACCTGACGTAGGTATAATGTGGCGCAGGGGCTAACAAAGTGACACATCTACCTAGATGCGCCACTTTGTAAATATGAATGAATAAGGTGCATTTTTTACTGTACTGATGCGCCACAAAAAGTGACGCTCTGGTGGCGTTAAAGTGACGCATGGCCTCATAAATGAGGCCTTCAGTCTTCAACTCCAGCAATGCATCTTTTCTTACCCTTCCACACGCCCGTTCCTTTTCAACATTTTCTTTGAATATCCCCATTCCCCATATTCACTCTTATTCTCCTTACTTTCCTTCCCAACACTCACCTTCTTTCAGTCCCCCTACTTCACTTCCTTTCTCCTCTCATACCTTTCTGTTCTTTCTTACTCATTTTCCTTTCCATTATCAATGCACTCCACTTCACTTACTCTTTTTCAGTTTTTTAAGAATATAGCTCTTTGATGAGAATTGGAGGTAGTTCTGAAAAGAACTTTTTTTTCTTCTTTTTTTAAGAACAGAAACAAAAACAGGGAATGGAAACTGCTCAACAGGAGCAAAAAAAACAAAAAAAATTAGGGCTGGGAATGGCAGTGATGGTTCTCCAATGCTCGAACCATGAGCAGGACACTTTGCTCCCCATAGGTAAGGAGTTGATCGCAGTATCTTCATTTCAGGACACCTTTGTTGAATGCAGGTTGTATATTAGGAACCAGCTCCTGCGATCGCCCCCTTCCATAAGTAGTTGCTCCCCCGGTGGATGTAGAGGCCCCATCACTGGGAACCTCTTGTGCCAGAGCCCTGACACGTTCCCGGGCAAAATTCTGGGGGTGCCTCCTCTCCACATGGCGTATCATTGTGAAGTTCCCAAAAGAATATTTTTTTTTAGGGTCACCCCGTGACAGGACTTTTTTGCAGATCCTGCACTCCACTTTTGGAGCATTCACCTTCTTCTGGTCAGCTGGTATTGAAAAGAAATTTCCAAATGAAATGCTCCTTCACCTTTGGCTGAGGAGGCTCTTCATCGATGAATTCAGGCTCATCTTCACTGCTGGATGGTCTGGCAGCCATGATTAACCCAGAAAGATGCAAGAGCAAAAAGGGCAGGTCTTTCAGTCACAAAAGTGAAAGAAGAAGTGAAGGAAATGGGTGGAGATTTCATTCTTTGTAAAAAAAACTGTTAGCAACCAATGAAAAGTGTCATTTTAAGGTCACATGACTTGACGCGCTGACGCTGTGCACACCGGAGCGCTTCCGGGTGCGCATACGCGGCGCAAAAGTAGGCGCTTCCGGGGCGCACACGCGGCGTGAACGTAGGCGCATACGCGGCGCGAACGTAGACGCTTCCGGGGCGCATACACGGCGCAAACGTAGGCGCTTCCGCGTGCGCTTACTCGGCGCGCCGAAATGATGTTTTGATAGTTTCACGGAAATTCTAAATCATTTTCATTTCCTTATTTAAAAAAAACTGCTTTTATATGTATGGTACTAAATATCTTGCGTTATTATTTACTGTTCATTCATATTTTTTTTCACGAATGAAAGCGCACCCAGAGCGCCGAGCTTACCGGAGAGCTTACCGCAGAGCTTACCGGAGCGCGCACCCAGAGCGCCCCAGGAAAAAATGATAAAAAAATAAAATAAAAAATAAATAATAATTAATACTTACACAAAACAGCTAATTTATAAAAAAATCGTAGGTTAGAAACTCGATATAGAAAGGAATTAGCATTTAAATACCTATGAAATTCACTGAAAAAACTATAGGTTTCACACCAGTTATAGTTAGGAATTAGCATTTAAAAAACCTATTAAATTCACTGAAAAAACCATAGGTTTCACACCAGTTATAGTTAGCTGGAAATTTTACTGACATAAAACCATTGAAATTCCACGTTATAGTTAGTTGGACTCACTATAACTTGCGCACCTGCAATGCACTGCTGATGACGTCACATATTACATCACTCATGACATGGTCAGTGACATCACTCATGACATCACTGATGACACCATCCTTGTGACAGAGTGACAGACCTCCTTTCAGTGTACTGTAAGCCTTGAAACACATATTCAAAAATAGAAATTTCAAAAAAATTGAGATACCCATACCAGTTACAACAAACAATTCAGTAATTCCACCATCTATATACACATCCACACATTCACCAACAGTTCTATATAGTCACTCATACATATACTCACTCATTATATGTAGTGATACACCTATACATCCTGTTACACACCGACAGTCATCCAAAAGTTACTCACACACATACTCACACATGCAAATAAACTATTGAACATCCATTTATTTGCATATAGAACTATACACACACTACCACTTTACTTCTATGGAAATTTACACATACTTACTCTCTTAAACAATCACTTATAGAAACACATACTTATTTAAACAGGAACTCTTACAATCTCTCGCTCTGACATATACTCACTTATATACATCAATATTCACATATACTAGATTAAAACATATGTAGTTACTGATAAAGACACTAGTGAGACAGTCATTCACCCACTAACACACACATATACACACTCCTCCACCCATACAGTCCTGCACATATGCTGTCTTCAAAACTATCGAACTCCAGGATCATGTTGGATTCGAGTTGTCTGAGCCTCAGCACTCTGTTACCGCCTCTTCTCAGTTTAGGCACTGCCCCTACAACAAAGTATGTGAGACAATTAATGTCCTTGTTGTGTTTCATCTCAAAGTGGCGAGCCACTGGATAACTGGGGTCACTATGCAGAATTGCACGTAAATGTTGCAGAATCCTAACGTGCACCTGCTGCTTAGTACTGCCGATGTAATTCAAACCACAGGTGCACGTTAGGACATAAACTGCAAATTCTGTCTTACAGGTGTATTGACCCACGATGTTAACTGAAAGGGGAAGTATAGTGAGATTTATTAACCCCAAACTTGCAGGCACGGCAACTAGAGCATTTTCGAAAACTACCTGCAGATTGTAACCAATTCATTTTTTCTTTTAGTTCCGGACATGGTTGATCCAGAACAGCGCCCATATTACGCGCCCTACGAAAGGTTACAGTGGGTTTCTCTGGTAAAAGGGCCCCAAGAACATTATCAGATAAGATGATAGGACAGTTCTTGTTAATGATCTGCCTGATCTTACACTCCTGATTACTGAAAGAGGTGATGAACCTAGGACATGATTCGGATATCTCTTCTACTGGGGCAATGGGCACTAATGCATCACCAGTGACAGGTAACAGGCTTTCGCGGGTCCTAATATATATATATATATATATATATATATATATATATATATATATATATATATATATATGCAGTTATAGTTACCAGAGTTTGGGATTTCTTGGATTTTTGTCCCTTAATAACTTTGCACCCGTTGACAAATCTCTGCAAACCTTTGCAGACTGGTTGCACCCATCACAGTGTCAGAAGATTGAACGTTTTGCAGCGTTTGCTTAAGGAGGTGTAAAGAAAAAAGGACATCCAAAAACACGCATGAAAGACATTTCACTGCAATATACATTAGACTCGGTAGATGATTCTTATTGCTATTGCAAGTGATGTTATGAAGTGGTTATGAAGTTATAAGGGCCAAAAACTTAGTGATATCTTGTAGCACAATACTGATAAAAGTATCAAGGAAGCAGAAAAAATGAACTAGACTGCATATGTAATGTTTCAGATTTACTGCATAAACAACTGAAACACATGCTAATGGAAACCTATAAACAATTACCTCAAATACGTTTGCTTTGCATGCTCTCTGACTCACAAAATGCAACTGGCCAAACAAGCCAAACTAAAATTATCTTTCTTATGCACCCCTGTTCAACAAAATGAAAAACAGACTAGCAGTGAACCACACAAAATACTATTTGTAGAACATAATAATTGGCCAGTAGCAAAAAAATTATAATCTCGATTTTTTATAATAACAATGATTGCCTTTCGTTCACCTTGGCCTTCATATGTAGCATGGATGTATGACGTTAGCACGCATACTATTACGTGGTAATGTCTGCGTTGTAATGGTAGTGCGTGGTAAAAATGCATGCTAAACGTTGTATACCATGTAGCATACTCCAAATAAATGTAGAAAAGAAACTTCAAAAATAAGCTAGACTACATATGTATTGTTTCAGATTTACTACATAGAAAGACCCATTTATGGTCACATGGTAATGGAAACTTAGAAACAAATACATAATAAATAAAATACATCTTAATCTAAATAAGTTTTTGTTGCATGCTCTCTGGCTTACAAAATACATTTGGCCCAACAATCCAAACTAAAACTCTCTTCATTATGTGCCCCTGTGCAACAAAATTAAAAATAGACCTAGCACTGAACCACACAAACTACTATTTTAGTACCTGGAATTGACCACTAGGAAAATAACTAATAATCTCAATTTGTATAACAATAACAATGATTGCCTTTCATTCACTTTGGCATTCATATGTAGCACAATCCTGCTAAAAGTAGCAAAGAAGCCGAAATAATAAACTATACTGCATATGTAAAGTTTTAGATCTACTACATTAAAAACTGAAAGACCCATTTATGGGCAATAGCTAATTGAAACCTTTACACACATTCATAACAGAAAGAATGCATCTTAATCTACATAGATTTTCTATGCATGCTCTCTGGTTCACAAAATCTACCTGTGCCCAAAAAGCCAAACAAAAAAACATCCTCCTTATGTACTCCTGTGTAAACAAAAATGTAAAAGGGACCTAACAGTGAACTACACAAATACTATTTTGAGGAAATGATAATTGGCCATTAGGAGAAAAAACTAAAATCTTAACAACTATGATTGGCTTTTATTTACTTTGGGCTTCATATTTAGCACAATCCTACTTAAAGTAGCAAGAAAACCCAAAAAATAAACTAGACTGAATATGTAAAGTTTCGAATTACTACATGAACAACTAAAAGGTACATTGATGGTCACATGTTTATGTTAACCAATAAACAAATACATAAACAATATAACTAATAAAAAGAGAGAACTATTAAATGTGATTGCTGCTCTGTAGTAATAGTAAGTATTCCCAAAGATAGGAATGACTTGCCCATTAGCTAGCGAATAACGTTCTACCCATCTAACGTACCACCACAAAGCTTTCCAGGGCTATAAAATGTTCTAAATTTTGTATGATGTGAATTTGTGTGGTGCATTGTTAAGGGGGTGCAAAGATAAAAGGGATCTCAAAACGTTTTTTTTATACAATGCATTTTCCAGAGACTATTTTATTGGATGTGTTTCAATGAAATTTGATAGGATTAAACATTGTGGTGCAGTGATTATGCTTTCTGGGTACTGCAGTTACATAGTGTAAGTATTTTTTGAATTCTAAGGCATTTAAACTTAGTGATATCTGTCACTGCATTACTTTCACAGAATTTCACAAACTTTTCTGAAATTACCATGGTACATCGCCAAAAACGTATTTAAAAATATATTAAAAATATAAATTTTTCTTCCTATTACCACTTTGTTAAAGTGGTAATAGGTAGTGACCTACTACTTTGTGCTTAATTGGTCATGCGTATTCTGACAGACAGGAAGCACATGAGGATGCCAGGATGTGAGGACGCAAGGAGAATGCAAGGGGGAGGAGCTGCACAGAAAGTGGTGAGTGGTGTGTAGTGGGCCGGACAAACAAAGGGTCCAGGCTGCCAACACTGCCATCACGTAGCTACCCCCGCTTTCTCCTCGGTCACCACTGTCACCTCCTCCGAGAGTTACAGAGAGATACCGAGTCCTCGAGGATCAGGTCTTGAGGATCTGAGGGCCTGTGGGACTAAGGGCTCGGCCAGACCAGTGCGGCCCACTAGCATAGCCCACAGCAACAGCAACCATGCCCAATAGTCACCATAGTGCCTGTTGCATTCGAAGGGGGGTGTGCAGTAAAAATATCGAATTTTAAATATCGACCTACACTAATATTTAGTTTTTAATGTCGTAGGGACAGAATATCGAAGTCAAGAACATCGTTGACCAGAATATCGACTTTAAGGTAAGTAATATCGATTTTTTTTAAGTATCGAAGTAAGAAATATCGAAGTAAATAATATACTTAGCAAAAATATAGTTGTAAATAATATAAATTTTTTTGTGTTATGTGTTTTAGTATGTGTTTTATATGTATGTTTAACATTTTTTAAATGTTTTTTCATTATTGTTAACTATATGTATTAAATATTTAAAAAATAGTAATTTTTTTAAAGTAAATATCATGTTTTAGTTTCAGAGCGGGTTATGGGTTTATAGGGGAATAGGGTGGGAAGGTATTTAATTATAATTAATTAATATGTTTTTATTTATTGGTATTGATTGTAAATGTATTGTTAATTACTCATTAATTGGTAATTAACTTATATGAATTGGTTAATGTATACTTATATTAATTATAATTTATTTTGTATCTATTTTTATTGTTAATTAATTAATTGTAAATAATGAATAATTGGTAACTATTTTTATTAATTAATAATTACATTAATTGTGTTATTTTTTATGTGTAGCACGTTGTTTGTATATAGGGGAATAGGGTTGTAATTAATTTATTGTTATTTAAGTAAATATTAATTTAATGTAATATGTTTTCATTAATATTTTTTTGTTAAATAATTATTAATATGTTATTTATTTAAAAAAGTATTTATAAGTATGTTAATTTAAACCCTACGCTATCCTACATTTTCCATACTGTTGCACTCACTGGATTTGGAATAGTAATTTTTTCCCCTACGCGATCCAACACTTTACCTACTATTGCACTCACTAGAGTGGGAATATGAATTTTGACCCCTCCAATATTTAACGCTTTCCCTACTGTTGCACTCTCTGGATTGGGAATGGTAATTTTTACCCCTCAGCTATCCAACACTTTCCCTACTGTTGCACTTACTGGAGTGGGAATAGTAATTTTTACCCCTCCTCTATCCAACGCTTCCCCTACTGTTGCAGTCACTGGAGTGGGATTAGTAATTGTTACCCCTCCGCTATCCACCGCTTTCCCTACTGTTGCTCTCACTGGAGTGGGAATAGTAATTTTTACCCCTCTGCAATGTAACACTTTCCCTACTGTTGCACACACTAGAGTGTGAGTAGTTATTTTTACCCATACTCTATCCAACACTTTCCCTACTGTTGCACTCACTGGAGTGGGAATAGTAATTTTTACCCCTCTGCTATCCAATGCTTTCCCTACTGTTGTACTAACTGGAGTGGGAAAAGTAATTTTTACCCCTACGCTATCTAACGCTTTCTCTAATGTTGCCTTCACTGGAGTGGGAATAGTAATTTTTACCCCTATGCTACCAGCGCTTTCCCTACTGTTGAACTCACTGGAGTGTGAATAGTAATTTTTACTCCTAAGCTATCCAGTGCTTTTCCTACCTTTGCACTCTCTGAAGTGGAAATAGTTATTTTTACCCGAACGCTATCCAACGCTTGTTGCAATATGTGGAGTAAGTATATATATTCATTTATATGCATATGTTTAATTAATTTTAACATTATATGTATGTTATTATTTTTAAATATGTTTTACTATTTTTAACTACATTTCTTTTAATTATATGTATAATTTACTTAATTTTACATTATTATTAAAACATAATTATTTTTGTACTTACCTTTTATGTAGATTGGACTTATTTGGATATTTTTGACTTCGATATTTCTGTGTTGATATTTTTGTAGGTCGATTTTCTGTCCGTCGATATTTTGTCAGACATTCCAAAGGGGTTGACCTTGGTGCCATTGTGCCACCTTTGTCAGTTGTCTGCTGTGGAGCCTGGTGGCATCAAGTGCCCAGTGGGGGTATCTCTGGCCCCGGCTCCCTGGTTAGATCTGGGAGCATTATTGGAGCTGCAGGCAAAGCTCTGACCCTCACACCTCCAAATTCCCTGACCAAGGGATCAGCCTATAAGATGAAGAAGGTGAGGAGACTGAGTGTGGAGGGTGCAGTGGCCCTCTGTGAAGAGAAAAGCCCAGGCCCCCCAAGGAGACGGCCCAGCTAGGACTCGGTGCAGTTTGTGGGAAGGCCTGCTGAGCTCAGCTCAGTATCAGTTCACCCTTTTTTGCTTTCCTATTGGCATACCTGTTGGCTCACTTGTTTTCCTGTTTACCACTTTACTACTGAACGATACCAAAGGGGATGATGACTGGAGCATTAGAGCAAACCAAACACACCCCCCCAGTCAACTAATCTGGGTTTAATCCATCATCATTCTTTAGCTCACTCCACCACCCCAGTTCAGACATGACCATATGCAAATCAGTCTGACCCTGTGCCTCATGGGAACAGTCCAGCCCAAACTGCCAAGCACTACTACTTAACAGCCTACCTTTATCTCCTTTTTTACTTAAATATTGGACGTCACCCACTGTGATGCAATTTGGGACATTTTTTCATTTGCATTAATCGGCATCCATCTGAAGGACCTACCAGAATGTAAGTCGGTCACAAAAGAGTGACCCATATAAATTCCCCCTGTTAAATGTGCCATTTTATGTGATACTAGTGACCCCTAGTGATCTTAATGACCAGCCATTTTTTTCCTTCCCTGGGGGCCTCCTTTTTCGGAATTCATTGGTGCTATTGGTTCCAGTGTGACTGTAGATATCCGAGGACTAGTAATGAGGCTAATTATTGTTTACAAACCCACAAAAATGTGCTGGTAATTCTCTCCATTTTCCTTCGCTCAGAGCATAGAGGGTGCTCAATTGCTCCTTCGGGATCATCTGCAGGGTCGCCAGGGCCAGCTAGATGTACTTCTGATCATACCATCCCCCTCAAGTTACATAAAACCATCAGGTGAAAGAAACCCAGGGGTCACCTGTTACACCTGAAATCCCATCCCACTGTGTAGTCAAAGTTCTCAAAGGGCCTGTGGGGCACAGTGGAAAACGATAAGGACCCGGGAGTGGCCTCAGGTGTAGTTAATGACGACAAGCGGGGTGTTTTCGCTGCTCTTTCAGAGCTGACAGTCCCACATTACCCCAAGTTCACCTATCAGAATGCAGGAGAAGTAATTCCACTAACTCAGGCAACTGATGAGCGAGCTTTAATGATATCATCTGAAAATATGGAGATGGAAATGGACATGGTTATGGAACATGCCAAGCTTCAAACCGAGATAAACTTTGCCAATAAGTTGTTGTTTGTATCTGTGCGGCTGTTGCCCTTCTTCGATAAAACTAGCTCTTTGAATGCTGTATGGCCATCACCTGGCCATTTTCCCCTTAAAATGAACCCCCAAATACTACAGATTGTAGGCTGCAGCCTTGAACCTGGGGACATGGAGGATTATACAATGCTGGACATTGCTGTACCGTGGACAAAACAAAGTAATGGAGGTCAATCTGAAAATGCCAGTTGCCAAGAAACTGGCATTAAGACTGTCATTGGATAATAATGCTAGTTTCCCCTCGTATGCCAGCCTTGTATAGTAGCACCCCCTCTAGTGTGACCATTGCGCAAACATTGGGTCTGTCAAAATCTGAGATGTCTTCAAATAAAGGGGTACAAGATTTTTAGCAAGTATTAAAAGAAGAGGATAACAGAAGGGGGCCAATTTTGACATACGCGTTATGCATTAGAGAGGATTCTTTTGTCTATTTTATCCCTGCTTGAGAAAACCACTGTCATCATATGCTAGATGTACTTTCACTGATTTTAATGGGGGCACAGAAGCTCGGTTCTGCCAATCCCTGCATAAGCATGACAGAAAAGGGTATTGAAGTACAATCTCAGGCAAGCCAGAATATCATAGGGGTGTCGGAAATGGGAATCCAGGTGGCGGCTTGGGAAGATAAGGGGGTTTCTCCCACATTATTGCCTAGAGATAGCCCCACGTTATGTACCGCCCCCAGAAAACAAGTGTTTGGGGACCATTTGCAGGTCAGCCCAGGGGGAAACAGAAATGTAACTGCACCTATGAATCCGTTACAGGTTTACCCTATTTTTAAAAAAGGGAACACCAATTTGTCCTGTGCCCCTGAATCATCAATTGACCCACTTCGTGTCAAATAGCCCATGGAGAATTTAGATGTGGTTCTAGGTGCCCTCTCAAAGAAAATAATGGATTCAAAGGACAGAGGGAGAAGAACAGGATTCAGCATTTTTACAAAGCATAAGCCCAAAAACCGGAGGTTCCGTATGGTATCCGAGGAGCCAGACACCTTGGAGTCTATTATGATGCCCGCCATTGACCCGGGAAATGGGACCGCCTGCTAAGGGTGTGGTGGTCCCGCCTGCACAATTTGAATGCGCCCGCCACACTGGCGGGCGCATCCCGCATTTTTTGTATTGCTGCGGGCGGTGCTGTCAGCAGCACCCGCCGCAATACAAAAAAGGCATGTGTCCATTTGCATGTACAACGTGGCAGGTACTATGCGGTGCCTGCCACGACACCAATGCAAATGCAGGGGGTACCATAGGTACCTCCTATGTACCCCCTCACACCCCCAACATCCTGGGGGCCCGCAACAGGCCCCCAAATCAGTAAACCACATGCCTTACTGATATGGATGGCGGTGTCTAGCAGACACGCCACCATATCAGGCCCCTTTTCCGCCCGGTCACCTGTGTGACCGATGGAAAACCGGCAGACGGTCTTTACGTCCGCCGGGGTCCCCCGCCATACTAATATAGCTGGGGAAATGGGTGGCGGGCGGGGTATGATGTAGGGCGGATAGCCAATGCCCGCATGCCGGTGGCGATCCGCCCTACATCATAATGGACCCCTTTGTCTCCGCTCCAAATTAAGAATGAACCTAAGCTTACCGACTAAGATGACGGTCAGAACTTGGGGTGTGCGGAGAGAAATCCTCCCCCTCCCACTACTATGTAGATGACCCCTTCTGGGAGGAATTAGGGGAGACGGAAAGGCAGGAAAACATAGGGATATTCAATTTTGACCCGGTTTTAGCACACTGTGTAATCAGGAAAGACCATGATTTAGTGAGCTTAGCAGTAAAAACTCATGATGTTGTGCCAGATGTAGGGCAGGCTGTGGATCATGTCCTCCCAATCCTTCCTAGCAGGGGTACTCTCCCTTTACGGATTGATCCAAGCCATGTAAGGCTTTTGGAAGGGGGACCTGATCTTGCTTCTCCCACAGGGCAAACTTCAAATTTGGGGACCGACTTAAGGTTAAGTGTCAATATATGTGTAGGACATACACCAGGGCAAGCATCTAATATTCTCATCTCTGCTTCACTGTGTGATATAGAATCAGGTCCACTAAATAGCAGCTCCCTTTTTCAGTTATAGAGGACTTGCGATTAGTTAAAAGTAAAGCTATTGAGCATGTCTACTTAGACCTTAGTAGTGGGCCTCCAACCTCTAGTGTCACATTTAGTTCAGGGATAATTTCAATGCTAGTTCTGGCTAACGTTGATTTTTTAGGTACAAAGGGATTGATGTGTTCCCATATGAGGAGCCTTTTTGGCCCACTTGAATCTCATAGGAAAGGCTGCCAGGAGCTAGGTAGTATGTTATCAAACATAAAGGGGGCTATAAACCTGAAAGATATTAACATTTTGGTGGGTAGCTCCTCGAGGAAAAGAGTGATCAATATTATAGGTCCTGAGGTGTAAAGGGCCATTAAACATAGAGGGGAAGACGAGATAGCCCAATGGAGGTGGGTACACGGCTCACTAAATGGCTTACAGAAAACACAAAACTCCCTACGCTGCAGAGGTAGCACCCTGGGAACAATCTTGTCCTGGAACATGGCAGGTGTTTCAAAATCCTAACTCTAAGTTATATTCCTTACTGATGTATGATCCTAAAATAATTTGACTTCAGGAAACATGGAGCTGTGTGGATTTTAATTTTTTAGAATCTTTTTGTTTTTTATTATGCAGCAAAACCTTCAACAAAAGGTCGTACAAGTGGAAGCCTAGCTAGTTTACTCAGCTGCACTACAAATTAGAATCCTGTGGTTTTTCTTCATCCATCTAAACTTTGCACTGGTGTGAAATTCATGATGGGTAATGGGACACGAAGTCAGCATTCAGGCCTTTTTTTGGTAAATATATATATTCCGCCTGGGAGAGCAACCAATTCTCTGGTTGAATCTATTCTTTTATGCGCAGCGCTATTGGCTGACACCACTCTCACCGCCCTTAAAATCAGAGGCTTCCAACTCGCGCAGCAGACGCTCCCAGGAGCACAGCAGTCTCCGCTCCTCAGAAGCATTTTTAAAAACTCTGTCTTGTTGAAAATTGTATAATTTGTCACCGCATTTTAAATTCACAAGCCTGCTAGCACTTACCTGCACTCCTGCACCCTTGGACACTCGGCTATCCGCATTCCCCGAATCCACCACGGGATTCTTCCCGATTGTTGTGGAGGGAGGCGCGGAATAGTGATTGGATCTCTGGGCTATAGGGGAGGAGGGCACAGCGCTATTGGCTGACACCACTCGCACCGCCCCCTGCACATCTTTAAAAAGACATATCCCTCTCTCCGCGCGTAGCGGACGCGCACAGCGGGCACGCCAAAGCCAAGCGAGTCTGTGCCCGTTCACGACCTGCCGGGGCTAGGGGCCACAACCCCTGTCAGCTCACCCTCTATCACGAGGAGATATTGCCCAAGGCATTTACACCAACTAAGAAGAAATATCCTCGCCCCCTGCCATTGCTCTTGGGACCCAGCAGCTCAAGACACCACCAGCTGCCCCAAATGTGGCTTCTGCCTTTGTCCCACTGTTTCATCTAAGGCAATACAACACAACATGTACCTGTTGAACTGTAGTTCCCTCCCTAAACATTCCTCTGAAATTTCAATGTTGTTGGAAGAGCTGAGGCCCGACATTTTGTTTCTAACTGAGACATGTCTGCATGATCAGTCGGAACATGAACTTCTTCAAACCCTTCCCCAAGGCTTTCAAATTCTCCACGGTGACCGCAAAGGGGGAAGTGGAGGGGGACTAGCAGTCATCTATAAAAATGGTATTAGATGCCAAAGCTCCCCTCTCTCAATCGCAGACAGCGAGAGCCTGGCTTTCAACATAGAGCTTTCGCACACCAGTACTTTTTCGGGAATCCTTATCTACCGCCCGCCGGGTCCGCCAGGACAGTTCCCCAGTACCTTTCCATCAATTATTGCAAATCAGGCCTTTAGCCCATCTAACTTTACCCTCCTAGGGGACCTCAAAATTCATTTTGACGACCCTACAGATGTCACTGCCCGAGAAATGATTAGTAGTCTTGCGGCTTTGCAGCTAAAACAACTAGTGCTCCACCCAACCCATAACAAGGGCCAACTCCTCGACCCCATATTTTCTAATTGCCCAGACCTGCAGATAGATACACCCTTTCCCTTACCATGGACAGACCACTTCCTCATTCCAATATCCTGGTGCACTCCCGAACCACACCTCCTCACTCCTCCGGAAGCCCACAGAGGGCATAATTGGTCAAAATTCTCTCTAGAGGAATGGAGGACAGGCCTTGAACCCACCAGACCCCCCAGTTCCTCTGACCCCCTTCTGGCCAATGAGAGATTCAACAATTGGATTTCTGCATCACTTGACTCTGTGCTCCCTATTGAACCCATCATACCCAAACGCAGTCATATGACAGCATCTTGGTACTCCCCTGAACTCAGAGACCTGAAACGCACCTGTAGAAAATTGGAAAGGAAATGGCGCCTTGACTATTCCCCCTCCAGAAAAACTGAATATAGAGCAGCAATCAAAGCCTATTGAGCCAGTATTAAATCTACACAGGCATCCTTCTTCGAGGGCAAAATTGTTGAAGCTGCATGCAAACCAAAAGAAATATATTGCATTGCAAAAACGCTACTACATCTACCAGAAAAACAGCAGGACATTCTAGATGTTCAAACCCACTGTGACAACCTGGCTGACTTTTTCGATCAAAAAATAGGAAAAATATACACACTTTTCAACCAACCTCTAAATTATAATAAAACGCCTTCACAATCAGAGCCCTAACCTCACACCACACTTGATCACTTCCCTTCCTTGATGCGAGTATGCTAGAACTTATTATGCATCAGGTGAAATCGGGTTCTCCTAACCACCCAGCACCTCCTCCTGTCTTACTTTCAGTTGATACTCACATCATACCTACCATCTTGGAACTACTGAATAATTCCCTCTCCTCGGGCATTGTCCCACTCCCATGGAAACAAGCCATGGTGAAAGACCTCTTAAAAAAACAAATTTGGACCAAGATAACCCAGCCAACTACCGACCAATCTCCCTGCTGCTGTGGTTGAGCAAAATCCTTGAAAAACACATAAACACTGTTATAACGAACTACCTGGAGACTAATAACATTATAGACCCTACCCAGAAGGGCTTCCGCCCCCTTCATGGGACTGAGACTGCTGTGGTTGCCGTAACAGAGGAGGTTAGGAAGATCTTGGATAATGGAGGCTCCACCGCCATTATCCTCCTTGATTTAAGTGCCGCCTTCGACACAGTGAATCATAAGATCTTATTGCACAGACTCAGCAGCAGGGGAATTACGGGCCTGGCACTAACCTGGATTAAATCCTTCCTGTCCAATCACTCTTTCCGTGTTTTTGAGGGTAACAACACATCATCCAGTAAACCCCTTGGTTGCGGCGTACCGCAGGGCTCTTCCCTGAGCCCTACGTTATTTAATATTTACATGAGCCCCTTAGCTGAGATTGTCCATCCTTTTAGCGTAAAAATCATTACTTGCGCAGACGATACTCAGCTAGTGGTGGCTCTCAACCCCCCACAAGACGCACACAATAAACTCAAGGAATATCTGGAAGCAATCCACAGTTGGATGACCTCCTCTTGCCTCAAACTGAAAGGGGAACAAACAGAGCTGATGCTCCTGGGCATGCTCACGAATAACACCATCGATTCAGTCTGGCTCCCAAGCCTAGGAGCTGCCCCCGTACCGAAGGATAAAATCAAAAGCCTGGGAATTTGGCTTGATAAGCCCCTAAATTTCAACTGTCAGATGGCCAAGCTTTCCGCCACCTGTTTCGGTATTTTAAGGCTCCTGCGTAAAATCCTCCCCCTTCTACCTCTTCATGCTAGACGGATTATGGTCCAGGGCCTAATCCTGTCCCGCCTGGAGTTTGGAAACGCCCTGCATCTGGGTGCACCCCAGATGACCCTAAATAAAATGCAAATCATTCAAAACCGTGCCGCAAGAACTCTCCTTCAAATCCCCCGCCGTTCCTCTGTCAAAACCAGACTCAAGGACCTACACTGGCTCCCAATCAGGGAAAGGATCAAGGTATAACAAAGGCTTAGCTTTAATATTGGATTTTGATATACCCTTGCATCACTTGTGGTGTTGCATGGGCAATGTAATACTAAAGTCAGATTTACATAGAAACTCAAGGGTACCATGTTACCTTGCGTTGATTGGTAAATCCGGAGAAATGCAGTGCAATACCCTGTTTTGAGTTACTCTTCACACCATAATGTACACTGTTGCTAACTTTTGCATACATCCGTATGCCATGGCACTGTAGCCACTCCACTCTACGCCACTGTACTCGATCCCTCTCCACTGTACAAGTCTCCACTTCATACTACTCAACTATACGCTATTAAACTGTACGCAACAACACTGTATGCCACTATAGTCTACACTTTTACACTGTACACACCAACACTCTATGCCACTCCAGTCTACATCCTGACATTGTACGCCACTCCACTGGATCCTACTCCACTATACGCTATTCCACTCTACACCGTTTTACTGTATGCCACTCCGCTCTACTCTATTCCTCTGTATGCCACTCAACTCTACAGCACTCACTGTATGCCATTCCATGGTATATCACTACTCTGTATGCTAATCCACTCTACGCCACTCCAGTGGATGGCACTCTACACTATCCCCTTCATTCTACGGAATTTGACAGCCCCTCACTCAAATGTACGCCACTCCACCATATGCTATTACACTCTACCCATGCCACTGTTTGGCACACCAGTCTACACCACTCCATTATACGCCACTCAACTGTGCACTACTCCACTATTACACTCAATGCCACTCCACTATACAACACTCTGCTCTACGCCACTCCACTATATGCTATTGCACTGTACAAAACTTCATTCTTTGCATGTCCACTCTATGCTATCACATTATATGTAACTTTACTCTACGCCTCTTCAGTGTATGCCACTCCACTGAATTTCAGTTAGCTGCAGCTGTGCTCGTATTGTGTCTACAGCGTGGGTCGATCAACCTGAATAACAGCATACATTGTTATGGTAACCATGAAGGCTTCTGCACGGTGTACGGACTAAGGTTGCGATGTAAGTCTAATGATGTGCAAAACAAGCCGTTCTCATGCGAGAAAAATCAAGCATGTTAACTTACAGCAACAGTTACATGTAGTGTTGTGTACAAAAGCAGCAATGCGGCAAAATGGCGTTTAACTTCTAATAAGCTTATGCTAACAGAGCAATGTGTGCAAGCAGTGCCCTCACTTCACATCATCCTCCCATGATCAGAACACGTACAAGAAGGGAGGCAATTTAGAAAGACAGAGTTCAAGTTAGATTGAGACAAAACAAAGTTCAAAATTCGCTAAACTGGATAATTGGAATGAAGTCACAAGGCCAGAGCTTACTTCTTTAACCACTTCGCTGCTATGCCTTTTCCCCTCCTGTGCTAAGCCTTTTTTTGCCTATTTAGGGTAGTGTGCGCTTAGGCCCCTGTAACTTTTTGACCACATAAGGTTTCAACGTCAATTTTGCGTCCTTTTCTTCCAACATCATGGGGATTATAAAGGTACCCAGGGTTTGTGGATTCCCTTGGAGCAGTCTCAGAAATTAGCCAAAATACAGCAACATTTTGTTTTTTTTCGGAAAAATGGGAAAACGGGCTACAAATGAAAGCATCTGGGGTTTTCCCTGCAAATGTTATCAAAAAAGGGTTTGTGGGGCTGAAGTCACCATTTTCCCAGCTTTTAGTAAATGACAGACGTTTGTCAGAAAACCAACAATTTTTACACAGTTTTTATATTTTTCTGGGACATAGCCTATTTTTGCTATTTTTTGTGCTTTCAACCTCCTTCCAGTTAATGGTAAAAATGAGTATGAAAGCAACAATTGGTCCTGGAAAGCTATACATTTTAGAAAAGTAGACACAATTCTGAATTCAGCAAGGGGTAATTTGTGTAGATCTATCAAGGTTTCTTTATAGAAACTAACAGTTAAATATTTTAAAAATTGTAAATTCGTTGAAAAAAACACCTGTAGCTTCTTCTAATTATGACAGCTCCTTGAAAGCAATATACCGTTACATTGGTAGGACCTTCCTGGTTCTGGGGATATATATGACTTGTAGGTTTACCAAGAACCAGACGAACCCAGAGTCAAAAACTGAGCAGCAATTTGCAATGGCTTTTTATTATGTACCGGGTATATAGCAATTATTGCGGGAAAATGTATACATGGAAAAATCAGTATGAAAGACACCAAAGTATTTCTGAAATGGGAACAAATTATAGAGTTTAGAAACAGTACATATTTGCACATTTTCAAAACTGGGAATACTCACACTAGCGTGAGAACTATTGGTCATTTTTCAAAATGACTTATTATTTACATAATGTCTTTCATTTGGAAGGCAGAAATGCATAAAAAATCATTAGGTATTAACAGTTGCTTTACAAATATGAATTATTGAAAAATGGTACCTCAATTGTGTGGGTAGTCATGGTGCTCATGACAGGAAATGGCTCAAAACCCAACGTGAACACAACACATTTTCACTATGAAAATTTACCCTTTTTTTGCGAAGTGTCTATCTGTAGTTTTTGAACACTAGCTCTGCCGGCACTTAGGGATGCCTAAGGATGGGGTGACTTGACTGCCTCCCACCAGGTTCTGTTGCCAGGAATCCCTTGCAAACCTAAGAAATTGCCAAAAAAACACATTTTCCCACATTTCTGTGGTGGAAAGTTCTGGAATCTGCGTGGATCCACAAATTTTCACCCACCCCGCTTTCCCCATAGTCTTCAGAGAGTGGGTCGGCCTAGTGCATGCGACAGGAAACAGCACAAAACCCAACATGGTCATACCTCAATTTCGCAGTGAAAAATGACCCTTTTTTGGCAAAGTACCTAGCAGTTATTTGTGAACCCTAGCTCTGCCGGCACCTCGGGAAACCTACCAAACCCACACATTTCTAGAAACTAGACACCCTGGTGCTTCCGAAGAGGTATGGCTTGTGTGGATCCCCCAAGGTTTCCTTACCCAGAATCCCTTGCAACCCTCTATTTTAACCGAAAAATCTGTTTTTTCACCCATTTCTGTGCGGGAAAGTGTGGCATCACCGGGCTTACACAAATTTCCTACAACCCAGCGTTTCCACAGGTCTCGCGATGAAAATGGTGCCTCACTTGTGTGGGAGGCCAAAGTACCCGCAACAGGCAAGGTCTCAAAACATAGTGAGGCAACATCAAAATTTCATAGCTCAAAACCACCTGGTTTTGCAAGGGGGGTCACCTGGGTTTTTGGTCCCATGCTCGGCGGCCATCTAGGGAAACCTAGAAAATCCAGACATTTCTGAAAACTAGATACACTGGGGCTTTCATAGGGATATGCCTTGCCCAGGGGGGCATAGAAGGCTGTAATTGTTGCAGGTGGGGGCGTTGGCACGCCTGTTTTGGACAGCCCCCACCCTAATTAATATTTGCCCCAAAAAAATCCTGGCGTCTAGTGGGCCTTTAGACCCCCCTGAGGGCAGATTGGGGGTTACTGCCCCATCTGCCCCCCATGGGGAGTAGGAAGGCTGTCCTCTTTGTGGGGGAGGGGTTGGGGGCATGGGCATGCACGTTTTGGGCAGCACCACCCTAATTCAAATTAGCCCCCAAAAAATCCCTGGCGACTAGTGGGCTTTTTGCCCCCCCCCCCGGGGTGCAGATCGGGGCTAATGCCGTTGTAATGATCTGTTCCCCAAGGGGGGCAGAAAGCCTACTAAACACCAGGGATTTCTTTGAGCAAATTTTAATTAGGGTGGGGTTCTCTAAAATCAGGCATGCCAATGCCCCCACCCTAATAAAAATGTGCCAATAAAAATCCCTGGCGTCCAGTGGGCATTTGCCCTCCCGAGGGGGTGGGGCAGATTAAAGGCTACTGCCCCATCTCCCCCCACAGGGGGCAGGAAGGCTGTCATTTTTACGGGAGAGGGGGTGGGGGCATAAGCATGCCCGTTTTGGGCTGCACCACTCTAATTGAAATGTGACCCCAAAAAACCTTGATGTCTACAGGGCTTTTTTCCCCCCCGGCAAGGCAGATCGGGGGCTAAAGCCCCAATCTGCCCCCCCGGAGGGCTGAAAGTCCACTAGATGCCAGGGAGTTTTTTGGGCAAATTTTAATTAGGGTGGGAGCTGCCCAAAACGAGCATGCCAATGCCCCAGCCTAATTAAAATTTGATCAAAAAATATCTGGCGTTTACTGACCTTTTTTCGACCCCAGGGGTGCAGATTGGGGCTAATGCCCCCATTTGCCCCCCAGGGGAGGCACACACCCTAATTAGGGTGGGGATTGCCAAAAACGGTAATGCCAATGCCACCCTAATAAAAATTTGCCCCAAAAAATCCCTGACGTCTACTGGGTGTTTTGCCTCCTGGGGGGGCAGATTGGGTGCTCCTGCCCCATCTCCCCCACAGGGGGGGCAGGAAGGCAGTCATTTCTGGGGCAGAGGGAGTGGGGTATGCCCATTTTGGGCAGCTCCCACCCTAATTCAGATTTGCTCCAAAATAACCCTGGCGTCTGGTGGGCTTTTTACCCTCCCGGGGCAGAAAGGCTGCAATGGTGGCGGGGGTAGGGGCATTGGCATGCCCGTTTCAGGCAGCCCCCACCCTAAAAAAAATGGTGCAAAAAAAAATCTCTGGTGTTTAGTGGGCTTTCTGCCCCCCGGGGGGGCAGATTGGGGTCTACTGCCCCATCTGCCCCCGGGGGGGCAGAAACACTGTCATTTTGTGGTTGGGGTGGGGGCATCAGCATGCCCATTTTGGGCAGCCCCCACCCCTTATAAATATCCCATTAAAAATCCCTGGTGTCTAGTGGGCTTTCTACCCCCGGGGTGGGGCAGATTGGGGGCTACTGCCCCTATCTGCCCCCCAGGGGAGGTAGAAAGGCTGTAATGGTGGAGGGGGGAGAGCATTGATGTGCCCGTTTTGGGCAGCCCCCACCCCTAATAAATAGCCCATAAAAAATCCCTGGTGTCTAGTGGGCTTTCTGCCACCCCGGGGGGCAGATTGGGGGCTACTGTCCCATCTGCACCCAGGGAGGGCAGAAAGGCTGTAATGGTGGCAGGGGAATGGGGGCATTGGCGTGCCCGATTCGGGCAGCCCCCACCCTAAAAAAATGGTGTAAATACAAAATCCCTGGAGTTTAGTGGGCTTTCTGCCCCCCCCCCCGGGGGCAGATTGGGGGCTACTGCCCCATCTGCCTCCCAGGGGTAGCAGAAAGACTGTAATGTTGTGGCCACGGGGGTGGGGGCTGCCCAAAACGGGCATGCTGATGCCCTCACCCCTAATAAATAGCCTATAAAAAATCCCTAGTGTCTAGTGGGCTATCTACCCCCCACGGGGGCAGAGTTGGGGCTACTGCCCCCATCTACCCCTCAAGGGGGCATAAAGACTAATTATGCCAATATTTACATGGGTGAGCAAAGGCCCTTGCCCAAGGAGCAGCTCCCCACTGGCTGGTGCCTAGTGGGTGGATACCTGCTTGGGGATTGCCCTCCTGGGGGACCACAAGCACCGGCATTCTCCTTGTGGTGCCGGTCTGTGATGCCATCAGCACGCGCCAGGAGGCACTTGAAAAGCAGAGTGGGGGTTGTGCATATCGGGCTCCACCAACACTACTTTGAGGACGTTGGAGACCGGAGGAGGTCAGGCCGGGCCCCTAACCTCTGCAATATCACAAGGTCAGTTTGCATTTTTTAAATTGTTTTTTTTCCACCTGTCGTGGGTGCATTCTCTGATTCTCTGGGGGCAGACTACAATGTCGACTCAAGATGGTAAGGGAAAGAAAGTTGCATTAGGTGGAAGTGTAGCTGGGACGCTTGACCAGTTCATAACAAGAGCCACCTCAGTGCTCGCTCACAAAATAGCTTTGACTGAGCGCCATTTATCATTGGATCCCTTGCAACTAAAACGATCAACCACGGGGGGGCATAATGTCTGCACGCTCACCCGAGCAGCATCTAGCTGCAGACACTGTCCCTTGTAATTTAGGTGGAGGCAACAGCAATCTGTTACAGGTTCCGGCAACTATTCCTACAACACAGGAACCCCCTACCATTGTCCCGCCAGTAGATCATTCTTTTGCGGCCACTGCTTGTGGTACACTCTCTTGGGAATCTACAAGATCAGGCCCTAAAGTTGCTTCTCAAGCTAAGGATCACGCTGCGGCACCGGCCTCTAAAAGGAAGCGGGAGGGGGTCCACAGAGAGGAAAAATCTCAAAGATGTCCAAAACAAATGAGATTGGTGGGGTTACGACAACAGCCAAGCTAATGACAGCAGAGCCCCTGATAACTACTCCTCCATTAGGCACCCCGACCTCGGACCATCCTGGCTCTTCTTTGCCCCAAGCTGAAAAGGGTTTTTGCGATAAAGTAGGTGCCCTCATTTTGTCATCTATGCTACCACTTCTCGAGAGGCCTATTAAAATTGAAGAAAGACTATCAAATTTTGAACTGCTGACTGTGTCCAACCTCGATTCTATAAAAAATCGTTTTGGGTAAAGTCCACGAACTATTGATCGGGCAACGAATGTGACCCGAGATTTTGCAATTTCTAACCCTTCATTGTCCACCTCAATAATATCCTCTTCAGTGGCTGTTTCATCTGTTAGGATTGCTGAGGCTGGTCCTATCTCTAATGGTGGTGTAGTGGTAGATGATGGCTAGGATGCCTATTGGGGGCAAGAGCAGAACTACCAACTCTGGGAGACGACCTGTTGCAAAAAACACTTGGAAGAGACAAGGGAAGTGTTTTTCACGCTGTAATACCAAATACTAGTATATTCAATTCCATTTTGCCATGTATTGATTCACCCCCTGAGCCATCATCACATGTTGTTGTATTGTCAGGGGTACCTGAATTAGAAAAAGGTGGTGTGGAAACTTATATTGAACTTAAAAATAATTCGATCCACTGGCTAAATCGATAAAGACCCCTTCCACCCCAAGTGCTTGGAGAAATTTATTTTTGCACGCAGTGTAAGCTGGGTAGGACAGAGAATGAAAGATACCGCTAGTGATTGTATCCTGATTAATTTTTGAGATAGGCGAGTGGTACAATATATTTGCGATTGGTGTCAGCCGAGGGCGACAACTAGAATCCAGACCCTTTCCTTGGGTTATTTTTATCCTCCCTGTCCCCCAACAGAGAGAATGGGAAATCCTGGCAAGAAATGGGGAGCAAGAGTCCAGGCAGGAAATGTACATAACAGGGGAGGGCACGATGGTATCTATCCAGTACCTAGTGTCCCCCTCGGGGGATTGTGTATTTGGGTTGCCACGCATTTGGGCTGCACAGTTAAAAGGTTCTTCTCACTAATTGGTGGGGATTTTAATTGCCACTTTGAGTCCCTCAATGGTCTATCATCTTCTATCACTGGCTATGAGGATACAACCTGGTCATTTCCCGCGTGTAATATTTAACCGATAAGGGGGTGGACCCCATTAGTGTTGCAATTGACCTCACTAACCCTCACTTACTTGCTAGGGGCAGGTGATGGTAGGTTCCCTGCTGACAATCCTGGGAACTTTACCTTTGATAGAAGTGGACAGGCATCCACAATCAATTACATACTGGTAAATGTGGAATTCTGGCACAGTGTCACAAACTTTTTGGTCCAGCCTCGTGGGGAAAGTGACCATAACCCGTTGATTGTAACTTTAGATAGTTACCTATTGCTAGTGGAGCAAGGTGTGGATAGTCCATCCCCCATAATTTAATAGCAGTTGAAGGAGGAAGAAGAATATGTTGGGGTATGATTGCAAAATCTCCGGAAGAAATGGGCACTATGTATAATCATAATATTCCCTTTTTGAAAAAGGCAAGCCTTACCTCTGAAAGCAATGGTTTTATAGAATCTCAAGAAGAGTTAGGGAAAAATCACCAGGATCTGGTTACAACCTTGACAGAGTTCTTTTATAGTACTAAGCCTAAAAAAAGTAGTCGCCCAAGAGGTAGAAACCCATGGTACAACAGGGCATGAAGGGATGCAAAGAGTGACCGGTTGGTAAAACTCAAGGAGGAGGACAGTAAATGTATAAGGGAAGCAAGGGCATTTAAAAAAAAATCTGTTAACTGCAAAATATGAATGGGAGCTTGAGAGATGGCAGTCCATTAGGAAAGCCTTAGATGTCAAAGATTCTAGAGGCTTTTGGAATTTGGTCAAGACTGGAAAAACTGAGGGGAGGTCTGCCATCAAGCCAAATCTTGGGGAGGAAGTTTGGCAAGTCCATTTTGAAGCCTTGTACTCTAGTGTACAAAATGGTTCCAGTGGGACGAGGACATTGGTTAATGCTCAAACCATTCACTTCTCAGGAGATATATCTCCTTGTACATTGGCCAAGATTTCAGCGGCCCTGGCCAAAGTACTACCCAACAAAGCACCTGGCTTGGATAGGATGCCTGGGGATCTTTATAGAAGTGAACAGGTAATGTGGGCTCCATATCTCCAGACTCTTTTTAATGCTATCCTCCGCAGTATGGTACTCCCCCTAACTTGGGCAGGTGCTGAGATAATTCCTATTTTTAAAAAAGGTTCCCCCCTAGAACCTGTAAACTATAGACCGATTAGCCTTATTGATGTAACTCAGAAGATTTGTGCCTGTGTTTTACTAGGTAGACTTAACTTATGGATGGATGACCTTAACATTTTAACTACTCTACAAGCAGGCTTTAGGCCCAAAACCTCGACCATAGATCAGCTATAGACTTCAACTGATCCACTGGAAACACATAACACTGGAGGGTGGCAGTCTCTACCTTAGATTTGTGGATCTCAAATCTGCGTTTGATATGGTAGATTGCGACCAGTTGTGGGGCCTATTACTTGACATGGGAGTCCCAGCTTACCTTTGCCATCAGCTTAAACGCCTCCACGAAGACACTTTTGCTAGGGTACAATTTGGCAAGAATGGGGAACTAACAGCTCCCTTTGCCATTGAGAAGGGGGTGAGACAGGGTTGTGTGCTTTCCCCAACCCTTTTCTCACTCTTTCTAAACGGGTTAATTAAGGACCTCCTTGCCGTTAAGGATATTGACTCCCCAAGACTTACTAACCGCAAAATACCGGCCCTGATGTTCGCGGATGACACGCTGCTCCTCTCTAAAACACCTATGGGGATGCAGCGTGTCCTATATGAATTTAGCCTGTTTTGTAAGAACTGTAACTTGGAGGTAAATATAAAGAAAACCAAATATACGATCTTCCACGCTGATTCCAGAAATTGTCCACACCCCAAAATGGACTCTAGGTTGCTAGAGAGGGTACCCATATTCCACTATCTGGGTCTTATCCTAAATGATAAAATGGGATGGGGACCACAAATCAATAAAGCAAATCTAAAGCTAATCCAGGCCACTGGGGGGATTCTAAAGGTACATAGGAGTTGTTCTATAAAGGTAATAAGCCCACCTCTAGAAATATATAAGGTCCAAGCAAGGGGGCATCAATGCATGGTGCTGAACTCTGGGGTCATTCTTTAACTAGAGTTTTAACTATGACAGAAAACAATTTTATAAGACAGCTTCTGGGTTTGCCCAAATCTACCCCCCTCACACCTTTAAGGATGGATCTGGGTATCCATCCTATTGCAGACCTGATTGCTTCTCATCCACTCCTCTACTGGCGAAGGCTATGGAGCACGCCAGAATTAGAATACTATAGGGAGGATCTAAAAGCTGTCATGTCTACCTTGGGGGCTGGGAATATCCTCTGGCTTACCTTTATTAGGAATACATTTTGTGCCATGGGGAGGGATGACCTATGATCGAAACCAGAGGAGGCATGCCAAGTCATCTCTAAAAAAGCTTTGCCAATTGCTTTTAAAGATTATAACTTAGCAAGCATTTTGCAGACAGTAGACTCCTCTAGCCTGATTTCTGGGTTCTTGGATGCAAAACAACAATATAATTTGGACTTAGTGCTGGATTCTACCCAACCATTCACAGCAAAGAAACTGTTTCTGCAATTTAGGCACGGGACGCCCACACTCCCACTCCATGCATTTACAAATAAATGGGCGGGCGCTATCTTTGTCCCGGGTGCCAAGTATCATAAGAAACTGAAATCCATGTCTTATTCTTCTGCTTGGCATAAAAAAGTTCCAGATCCAAATGGGTCCTGCAACTGTGCAGAAACCTAGGGATAAAAATTATAGAGAATTTCACAGGGTATTAAAATACAATACTCACCCAGTTTTTGTTGTTGCTATCTCCAAATTTTTATTTGCTCCAAATTGTTATAGCTATTGATAGACTGATTAGAGAATTAAGCCAATTACGTATTCTTACGACCATTACTGTAATCCCAAACTGGTAAAAATCTAGGCTGTGAATTTCTTTGTAAAAATTTTTTAAATTTATAATTTTAGAGTTCTCTTTTAAGGATTATATTGGTTTTCATTGTTGAACATAATGCCCCTGCTACAGTATTGTCCCTGGTTGCTGCCCCTTATTTGACTATTGACTCCAAGGGGTATGACCCTCTATATGTTGATACTTTTTTACTTAAATTAACATGTTATTCTATGAATTATGATCTATGGAAAATCTTTTTAATATGTGCTTTTATGGCTGTAATAGCCAAAATAAAGCTTTTTGATTGATTGATTGATTGAAATAGTCGAATTCAAAAACAACATATGGTTCGGGATGAGACATGCACAATGCAAAGCTTCAGTACCCTGCACTTGCCAGCTTTTAGAACCACAAACAGGTTTAAGATCAATAGTATCTTTCCACAGCTCATAGTCCCCTATAGCCAATTGATTTATAAAGGACTTCGAATACAGTAATTTAGCGTGGGTGAGTCTAACTTTAGAAGAAGACTTATTTATTTTATTTTATTTATTTAGTGTAGTTATATAGCGCACGGCTACCCCAACGGGGTGTCCCGGCGCTGGACTTAGCAGTCATCTTAATATAAAAGGTGTCAGGATTGGATTGGTTAAAATCAGTAAAATAAGTAAACTTTTTCAAAAGAGTTTTCGAGTTGCCTTCAATGGCAGCTGGACATTGTTCCCATTGTGTGTAATTAACCACATTTCTAAATGTGTTTACTTTATGCAGAAAATCATTGCCATAGTGTTGGTAGCAGAATAAGTCTGCATAATTGGCTGAGTCTAAGTACAAATCTTCAGCATCAAAAGCAGCATATTATTTCAAATCAGCAAAAAAGTCTCTACGGCTTGGACATCCCAATCGTCAGAGTGTATGTTTTGTTTTACAACATCCCCCATTGAAACACGAAGTACATTGGGGACATTTATAACCTCTGTAGGGCCATAAATCTGAAATTTAACAGCATTCCATACAATCCCATTTAACACAGGCCAAGCTGTGATGTTGACAAAAGTCTGGTCTTCCTTCATTCTGTGAGTTGAGGAGTGGGGTGCCAAAGTTTCATCAATGGAAGATCGTTCTTTAACATAATGTCCATTTACTAGACGAAAAAATACAACTACAAATCCAATTGACATGAATAAAAAAATTGAAAAAAAGCACCAGCCAAATGTAAGTTCATGGGGGTATCATAAAATGTCTTTTAAACCAAACAGCAAAAATATAAACTTTCGATGGGGACCTTGGTGTTGTAGAGGTAGTGTCAAATGAAAAGCTTGACTGGTCATCTGCACATGTTTCAGCACCAGGCAATGACACATCTGTGGGATCAGTATACTCAGTATCATCCTGGGGATCACCAGCCAGTGGATTCAATAATGGATTAGTAACTGTATGCATCTCGATGGCAATATCAGGCCTGTTGGTATTCACCGGAGCCGAAATAGAATTTCTCAGCATCGCTGGACAAGAAACCGCTGGTTTCATACAAAGAAGAATCAGCCCCTCATTGTAATTTGACATTGTCAATAGAGATGTACCTGTTTTCCTAGTGACCAGGAAGTGGAGGTAAAATGACTGTTCTTGTACCCTGCACGCCAAGCACAGGAACTGGTGCACGATATGAGGGGCCGAACTCCTTCTTGTTCTCTACCTTCTCACGGACCAGGTCACACTCGGGTTGCCAGCCAACTACAGGAATCTGAAGTGTAGTATCAGATGTGAAGCGCAAATGTTCCTTTGCAAGACTGTCTCGAGTCATTTGTAGGTTCTGTTATACAGCAGAATGATCATCTAGGTCAAAGAGTGCGGCTGAAGCCACCATGTCTAGACCCTCAAGGTCTGGATCAAACATTTTGATGCGAAAGAACATTTCGTATGGGGTTTGCCCACCAAGAGACCTTCTAGGGAGGTGAATTAGTGCCCGTTGAATGCTTTACAGATGGGCCAGCCAGTTCCTGCCAATACCTAAACCCTAGCTGTCAAGGATTGCTTTAAGTCACGGTTCATTTGCTCCACAACAGAATTACCCTCAGGTCGGTACGGAGACGAAAATTCGACCTGCAACCCCAAAGACCTCATGGTATCCTTGAACGCCTTAGAGGCGAACACTGGACCCTGGCCAAAATGAAGGGTGCCACATGCAAAAATAACCACAAAGACACGCAAATCCCTCATGACAGTTCGAGCATCAGCACTATGTTGTGGCCTGAGCCAAATAAAGTGTGTGCACAAATCCACTGCAACTAAGATGTATTTATACACAGCATCTGAGGAGAAAGGACTGCAGTGATCTAAATAAACACACCCAAGTGGTTTATTAGATATGTACAGCTGTGTTTGTGGAGAACGCACAGCAGTTGAAGGTTTGATCTGCTGGCAGATGTAACAAGTAAGGACATAATCACGCGTCTGTTTGTACAATCCGTGCCACCAGTAACGCTGCTGTAACATAGAGACAGTCGCTGAGACGCCGGCATGAGCCAAGGCCATGCCCTCGTAAGTGGCTGTTATCAAGGTGTGCCTGCGGTCCGCGTTGGGAATCAATCTGTCACCAATGTCATTAATTCTCACATAGGAAACTTTATAAAGACTTAAATGATAAGAGTATTTAGAAGGGAAACCTCTATGGTAATTACCACCCTTCTGTGTTGCAGCAATGGCTGCAAAGATGCCATTGTCAATCTTACTTTTGAAACATGTAACTGGTGCTACTACGAATGTTTCTTCTGCTCCCTTTGCTGCTTCATCAGCAAGACAGTTACGAACAGCGTGTACTCCTACGTGCTGGTGACCAAGAGTATGAATTACAAACACGAGTGGCAGACATTCTTTAAGTTCTGCCACTGGAACCCATAGCATTTTGTGTTTGATTGTACCACCTTTGAAATCACGATATTCATTCTGAGTCCAAGTAAATAAATTGTCATTGTAAGACTGAACACAGTAGTAAGAGTCACTTACAATAAGAGTAGTCACACAAGGATCAGCATACTCCAGTGCAAACACCAGAGCACGTAGCTCTGCCAACTGGGCGGTACAGTCCTCTAATGTTTGTGTATGCACAACGTCAGATTTGAACTATCCATTCATCATGGTACCCACCACTATTGTGGAGGCTCCTGAATAAGCATGCTTAGATCCTGTCGCAGGTTGCGCCAAACCGTCAGTGTAAATGATACAATAAAAATACTCCAGCGGGGGCAAGGACAAAGGACCCGGATGAATAAATTCATACTGCAAGTACTCCTGAATTTGCAAAGAGTATTCAAAGATAAACATGACATCCGAAAATGTCAATGATGTGGTCCATTGTATGGATGCTAAGCTTTGGAATTTGGTACACTGGTACACTTGAAGTATTTCGGGGTTCCCAAGGCCTACACGCTCCGGAGATAACCCACTCACACTCAAGAACTGTTGGCACGGAAACTGTAAAAGGCAAAGAACAAGTTTATTAAGACCCCATGGGGTGGTGGTACACTCAAACAGCACCCTTCGGTAATGCAAGAGGTATCACACCGAACATCGGTGCGACCTCATATTATATACAGTTTTGGGGCAATAAAAGATAGGCGGCACAAGTTAAGACACATTTTCGAGACATATATGGTCATGTTTTGGAATACTGCCAGCTCATTGGAGGGGGCACAACTCCGCTGGTCAGTTTGGTGCACATTCCTGAAGGTTTACGGGTCAGTGGGAGCTGCGCATGTGCGGCTTGACCAGTACTAAAAATAGCCTGTTGCTGGGCAGATAAGCGTGGTCAGTGGAACGGACAACGGACTAAAGGGCACGTCGGCCACGAGGCCGCTCATGATCTAAGATGGCCGCCGTAACATTCAAAATGGCGTTTATCGTATATAGCCAAGTTAAGGAGGACAACGTGTAGGTTCAGCTAATCGCTAATGCGAACGGGCCAATTACGACAGACGACCCTTTTAGCGTTTAGCTGAATCTACCTCATAATGAGCATAGTCAGGATGTTCGTCCTCGATGTCTATTAACATAATTTGTGTCACCTCTTTGTGTAGCATCATTTTGTCATGAGCAAGAGCTCGCCTCGATGGTAAGCAAGCTGATAGACACATTGAACATAAGGCCACATTGAATACACAAGCATATAAAGAACATTGCTCCCACAAGTATGCAAAGAATTGTCAACAGTTTCCAGCCCCACGTCGCAATCATGGACCAGAACCATCCTGAAAGTGTCCAAGTCCCATTGTCCGGGTGTATTTCAGCAGCTATTTTATGCAGCTTGGAAATAGCATCATACACAGATGGAGAATTGTCCGGGACGTATACGCAACAGCTGCTTCCGATAATCCTACATGCCCCCCGGCGATCAGCCAAAACAACGTCCAAAACCATTCGATTTTGGAGGGTGACAATTCTGGAAATCTGTAGTTCCTCGGTAATATTCCCCAGGGCAACAGCAGTGTCATTCGCAACAGCCTCGACAACGCGTGTCAGTCGTCTGATTTTCCGGCTGTTCAATGCAGCCCCCACAAAGGAGAATAGTCCCAGATTAAAATCCACATACTGTTG
Organism: Lissotriton vulgaris; assembly: GCF_964263255.1. Lineage (NCBI taxonomy): Eukaryota > Metazoa > Chordata > Amphibia > Caudata > Salamandridae > Lissotriton > Lissotriton vulgaris. Next base: position 161,387 of record NW_028254128.1, read on the forward strand.
TAATGCAGTGTCCGTTTGATCAATGTCCTCTAGGGCAACAGTTCGTTTAACCCTGTTCAAAACAAAATCGTGGTACAGTGTGTAATCGTTGTGGTACATTGGAGGGGCAATGAATACAGGAGGTAGCACAAACGATACATAGCACGTGCCTAACCACCCCACTGGAAGCTGATGGTACCCCTTCGTTCCACAGATAAAGTATGTGTTTCGAGATGCAACAAATGAAATGCCATTCGGACTATCAAACGTGAGAGTAATGTTACATTCACTTTTCCCCACTGCAATCGTGCCCTTGATTCTAATACATAAATCGGCTTTTGTAGCAATGACATTTATGACATGAGCACTAGATACATTCACATTTCGCTGATTGCTATATACACGTGGAGCAGATACATTGTCAGGCCTGTACTCTTCCCATTCGAAACGTGTGCCCTCAGCCCGGGGAAACCCATCCTTGTCATGGGAACATACTTTATTCAAACGGAAAAGCACCCCCCCTTTGGTTGGCCATCTCAGAGTAAAGAGGAGGGTGTACCAGGCGTTGCATGACCCATTGTGCGAAAACGGGAGTGGGATAAGTGGGGTGCCCCCTCTCTTCTGGTGCCCAGGCAACATTCCACACACCCAGCAATTAGAGGTATTGGTCATATTATGCGTGTGGTGAAGAATCTGAATGAAGCTGTTATTTAAGTACGTTTGGCGATGGCGCTCTTCATGGAAAGGCAATGTAAAATGAAAGTGTTCAGACGGTGCCGGGGTAGTCGGCAGCAAATGTTCACGTACAGGCACCACAAGTTCGACTACCCAGGCTATAACAGCTATCACCACAATGGTCAAGACAAAGAGAAAGGCACCCAATATTTTCTTATCACGAGATGCCGTTGGTGCCATAGTTCAAGAAAGTTTGTGCAAAGTCTCAAGTGGCACAAATTGTTCACAAATTGTTCACAAATTGTCTCAGATACACGTGCGTGTATACCTAAAAAAAAAGGAAAAATGCGGTGCTGAACTCCGAGGTAGCCGTTGTTTTCTTCTCCGGGCCAAGACGGGTGTCGCTACTCTGGCAGAACTGATCCCCCCCCCTTGGAATTCCCGGTTTCCGTTTCACAAACCTGGAGCGGTAACCAACCAGTCATAAAAAGGAACAAAAATCTTCTTATCGTGGACGTAGATCGTAACACTCTCTTCCGGTAGCAGATTGGTCCGGGAAGGCTCCCTCCACTTCGGCCGACGTCACAGCTGGGCTCTTTTCTTCTTCCAAGATCTCCTTATAATCAGTCAACACAGCAGGAGTCACCAGATCCGGAGAGACACGGCGACAATGTGTCGAATGCACCCACCGCTTCCTGTTCGTCACTCATACTGCGGTGCGGGTCGCCAGGAAAACCTGCTCGGGGCCCTTCCACCTGGGCTCCAAACTGCTTGCTCTTTCAAACGAACGGACCATTACATGGTCCCCAGGACGAAGATCGTGGCCCTCTCCAGTGGAGTTATCAGGGAGCGCTTCTCGAACCTGTTGATGAATAGAGAGCAAATCATTTGTTAATCGTGCCAAATAATCATTCATCATAACACAAGGCACATCATGTATTAATCGCGGCTTGGGCACCCCCCAGATATTCATAGGGCGGCCAAACACCACCTCATAGGGTGTAAGGCCAGTTCGTGAGTGGGGTACTGATCTAAGAGATAGTAGTGCTAGCGGCAACGCATCTGGCCACTTCAACGATGTAGACGCCACAATTTTGGCCAGCTTAAGCTTCAACGTGGCATTGTACCGCTCGACCAAACCTGCTGACTGAGGGTGGAATACAGCGTGGAACTTTTGCTGAATCCCTAACCCCTTCAGTACATATTCCACAATCTTTCCAACAAAATGGGGCCCATTATCGCTCCACAAAAATTTGCAAATTCCAAAGCGAGGAAAGAATTCCTTAAGCAACACCTTAGCTGTTGTCAAAGCCGTATTGTCTTTCGTGGGGTAGGCCTCAACCCATTTGCTAAAAGCACACACCACCACTAGGACGTACTTCAGGTTATTGCAGCGCTCGAGTTGGATGTAATCCATTTGAAGCACTTCAAACGGTGCAGAAGGTGGAACGAACCCTCCTTTCGGAGTATGGGTCCCCTTCCCAGGATTGTGTTGCAAACACACCAGGCAGGTCTGCACTACTCTCTTTGCAGTATTCGCAATCTCAGGATGTTCCCAAACTCGTGTTAAAAGACGAGTGATTGCAAGAGCTCCGACATGGGCCAGTCCATGAGTCATCTGGACCATCGCCTGTAAGTAAGCCGCAGGCAATTTCCACTTCTCCATGTCTTTGCTTCTCCAACAACCTTCGTCATCTAGTACCCCATCTGCTGCCCAAGCCGCAAGTTCAGATTCTGTAGCTGATTTTTGAATATCCCGTATCTCTGCTCTAGCATCACTCCATCTCTCAGCCTGTGATTGTACCACGTACATAGGGGAGCTAGTTCGGGACATAGCCGTCTGCCTTGCTATGCTGTCTGCAAAGGCATTTCCTTGACCCACTTTATCCGTAATCTTCTTATGGGCACTGCACTTCACTATTGCTACTTTTTTAGGACTGAGCAACGCATTCAGGAGATCACGCACTAGCTCTCCGTGCATAATGTGCTCCCCGTGTGATGTCAGGAACCCGCGTTCCCTCCAGAGAAGTCCGAAGTCATGGGCCACTCCAAAGGCATACCGGCTGTCCGTGTATATGTTCACACATAGGCCAGCACTCAATTCGCAGGCTCTTGTTAAAGCTATCAGCTCTGCTGCCTGAGCCGATTTTTGTGGTATTCTAGCTGTTTCGACCACCGTTTTAAGAGTCGTGATCGCATATGCTGCGGAAGTCGTACCATCTGGCAGCCTCAAACACGATCCATCAACCCACAGTTCCCCATCCACATCTGGAAGTGGCACATCCTGTAAATCGACACGACCCTTTGTCTGTTCCTCAGTCAGGAAAACACAATCATGATGTTTTTCTTCCTGACCCTCCTCGGCCGGATAGGGCAATAAGGTGGCAGGGTTCAAAGTAGCGCATCTTTTCAATGTTATGTGTGGCGCTAAGAGTGTCAACTCGTATCCTGTAAGTTGTGCACTCGTGAGGTATTGGGTCTTTGTTTGGTTTAACAGGGCATCTACTGCATGAGGAACTAACACCAACAATTTGTGTGATAACACTATGCCCTCACTCTGTCGTATGGCTACTGCTGTTGCCGCTACCGCTCGAAAACACCCAGGCAGCCCTCGTGCTACAGGATCCAAAATGGCAGAGAAGTATGCACATGGTCTCTGCTTATCCCCGTGTAACTGCACTAACACTGACAACGCACACCCATCATTCTTGTGCACGTACAATGTGAAAAGTTTCGTATAGTCTGGTGTCCCTAACACAGGTGCGGAACAAAGGGCCTGCCTCAACTGTTCAAAAGCTCTCTGACATTCATCTGTCCACTCAAGAAGCATCGGTGTGGCTTTGGACAGTAATGCTAGCAAAGGTTTTATAATATGTGAAAAGCCCATGATCCATTGCCTACAAAAGGACGTCAACCCTATGAAGGCACGCACATCTCTCTGCGTGCGGGGGACTGGTGTGTCTAAAATTGCTTGAATTCGATCAGATGTTAATGCACGCCCCTCCTTAGACAACAGATGACCGAGGTAGGTCACCTGGGGTCTACAGTATTGAAGCTTTTTCTTGGAAACCTTGTGATTGTTTTGTGCCAAAAAGGAAAGCAACGCAAGCGTACTCTGTTCACATTGTGCATAGGAGTCGGCGGCAAGCAGGAGGTCATCCACGTACTGGATGAGCGCAACGCCAGACTGCAATTTAAAGGAATCTAGTTGTCTTTTCAAAGCCTGGCTGTAGATGCTAGGGCTTTCAGTATATCCTTGGGGAACACGACAAAATCTATACGATTTATTATTGAGCGTAAAACCAAACAGATATCTACTATCTGGGTGAACAGGGATGGAAAAGAACGCATTCTTTAAGTCAATAACGCTAAAAGTGGTGGCCGTCGGTGGAACCAAAGTAAGCAAAGTCGTGATATCGGACACCACTGGGTATTGGGGAATGACAATTTTGTTTATTTCACGCAAATCAATAATAAATCGGTAGATCTTGCCATCTGAGTCTCTCTTAAGAATCGGTAGAATAGGGCTGTTACAAACATTATAAGGGACCTCCTCCACCACCCCTGCAGAAATCAAATCCTGAACAATATGTGTCAGTGCAATTTCACCTTCCTTCGAGATCTTATACTGTGGCACTCGTGGTAGAGGGGCCCCCTCCTTAACAGTAATGTGTATTGGTAGAATGCGCATCTCTCCCACATCCGTATCTGATGTCGCCCACAACGTGTGCGGCAGAGAGGCCAAAGCAGGGATGTCTAGAATGGCATAAAATCTGTCAGGGTCGGGGCAATCATCAGGGTCAGGGTAGTTGTCGTTCAGAATAACCCGCACTCCCTCTGGGGCGCAGCGTATTGTTGCTCGGAAATATTTAAGCAAATCAATGCCCAGGATATTGTCTGGGGTATGGGGTGATAACAAAAATTGACCAAAACTAAAGTATTTGTCAATGCATAGTGCAAGGGGCTTGGACAATGGGCTGGGGGAGGGTGTGCCATCAAACCCTACACACGTAATCATTTCGCCAGACAGGGGAGCCCTCGGAACCAAGTTTTTCGACAGAGCGCTACGAGTAGCTCCTGTGTCGACTAGAAATTGATCAGTAGAACCCAAAATACCCGCTGTTACATATGGACCTTGCTGATCTACCGGCACTTCAACTGATTCCTTACCCCATCCTACGCAATCCTATGCATGCACATAATCCTGATGTTCCACATTCTCTCCTTCCGAAATCTGATATTGATTCCGTCTATCAAACGTATTTCGTTCGTCCTGGCCACGGCCCCTCTCCTCAACCTGTCTACGATCACCTCCGCCACCTCTCGTTCCAGTATAAGCTCCTCTTGACCTTCCACTGCCTCGACCACGCTGGCTACGCTGTTCACGAAGTACCGGACAATCTTCGGCCCAATGCCCAATCTCCTTACAATAGGCACACTGATCCTCCGCAATATCCGTACGACCATACGATGCGTTTCCTCCACCTCGTCTACCTCTATCATTCCCTCTACCCTGTGTTCCCCGAACCTGCGCCAACATCACCTTCGTTTTCAATTCCTTCGCCTTTTTCTCTACACTTTCTTTAGCCTCCACTTCCTGCCGCTCATAATACTGAGCCATAGTTAACAAGGACGCAGGGGTCGCCGTGGCCCAGGAACTTTCACTCGACTTCAATCGCTTTGCAATCTCTGGTAGGAGATTAGCTACATACTTATCTACAAACAAATGCCGACCCGTATCGTCTGTTAAAGATTGACCACTGTAATCATGAAAGGCCTCCTCAAAGCGCGTAAAGAAATCTGAAACCGTTTCATCGGGTTTCTGTTTGCACGACGTTAACATGGTCCAATCAATCTTTTTGGAGGGAACAAGCGTTTTTAATTTATGCAAGATAGCTGCCGGGAGATCTAGGATTAGCTGACAAGGCTTACATGCTGGTTCCCTATCTAAATCTGCAGCATTTATTTCTTTCCATGTCCCCCCCAATATCGTCTCATCGTTATTTTTACGAATCTGCCGCCACATATCAGGTGGTAATATCAACCCAAAATACAAATCTATGTCCACGAGAGTCATCACACAAGACGATATAGCCCCCTCCACCCTTTCATAAAATGCCGCTGGATTCTTCCGAAGATCAGGTAAAGAATTTTTCAATGCCATGACATCTGCTCTATTCCATGGTGTGTAGACCCAGTTATACACAAAATACCCTTTCGCATCCTTTGACAATTTATCCTCATCCGTACCTTCCCCCCTCGGCGGAACATACAAAGGCGCAGCTTCACGCATAGGCATAACATGCAACGCAGAACTCTTATCTGAACCACGGAGAGTCACTCTCTGGCCTGCCCATCATGCTCCAATTCAGACTCCTTTTGTTTCCTTTTCCGCTCCTCCCGCAATCGAGTTGTCTCATCCCGCAGCTTGATCAATTGCGCAAACAGGTCATCAACATCTGAAAGATCAAAATCACCTTTAGTCAAATTTTCACGATACACTGACAACACTTTGGGCTCTAACGTATCAGAAAGGTCACGATATGCGCCTACAACCTCATCAGCCAAGGAAGACAGAAAATACATCAATTCAAGATCCGTCCACCCTGTTTTTTCTGATATCAATTGATCCTGAGTAACACTACGCTTATTCACTTTGCGAGCCCAACTACGTAGTTGAGAGGACCTCTCCGCAGTAAACCTGAGAGCAGATACCCCCTTCTTGCCCGACTTATCCTGTCCGCCATCATCGGAATCCACAGCTGGAGCCGTCGGCGTAACGTACGGAGGCCGTGACCGATCTAACAAAGAAAAATCATCAATTTCATTATTAAGGACAGGATAAAGCGGTCGGCGAATAGGAAATTGACCAGTCGTTTGCAAATTACGTTCCCGTTCCTCCCTTTCTTTCTTCTCCTGAGCCTCCTTTTCCTCAAGCTGTAAAGCCTTATCCCAAGCAGCCTTGCGCTGCTCTTTGTCCGCCAAGGCAACCTCACGCTTCATTCGCTCACGCGCCGCTTTCTCCCACATTCGCACGCAATCAAACATATTTTGTCTAGACCTGCGTTGGAACATACATTGCTCTACAAATTGTATTTTGCTCAAATCGTACGACCCGTGTAGGGGCCATTGCAATTCAGGATCGGCCTTGGTGTATTTATGCCATAATTTACTGTACATAATGGGGGGAAGGCCAAACTTTATGTACATGTCCCTATTTGGAGTTCCCTCTGGGGGAGCCGGCTGTGATTCCGCTAACCTAATTGAGGTACCTTCACCTAAACAACACATTCCTCGGAGTGTGCTGAAAACAGGCATGTTCAAAAAGTATCACGAAAGCGTGACACCGGACAAAATGGCACTTACAGTTCTCCACACGATTGTGCCGCTCAAAGGAAAAAACAAAGTTAGAGAAACATCTCTACATGCCTGCCTATGTGAAGTGCACTACACATATAAGTTCAAAGATCACAAATTCACAATGTTAGCTAACTCAAATCAAAGTTCATAGGACTCGGCAAGCGTCCGAAGACTACCTTACCGAACACAAATCGCAGAACTTCAGTAAGCGTCCGAAGACTACCTTACCGAACACAAATCGCAGAACTTCAGTAAGCGTCCGAAGACTACCTTACCGAACACAAAGCTTACCAAATTCCCAACTGTCCAGATTCCAACTGCCAAGGTCTTGTAAGCCAAATCAGCCAAACGGCACTTTCTCAATGATGCAGACACTTCAAAGACTCAGTCGGAGACCGGCGCCACCTGGAAGGTCAGATCGGAAGGAAAGGAAAAACACCGTGGCAGCCAAGACTCGGGTCACTCGTGGCAGCGCGCGCCCATGGCGGGTTTCCAAGCCTTCGTCACGACCTCTCCTTCGGGCATCCGAGTCGCCGATGAGTCCCTTCGTGGTCGCCAATTGAAGTATTTCGGGGTTCCCAAGGCCTACACGCTCCGGAGATAACCCACTCACACTCAAGAACTGTTGGCACGGAAACTGTAAAAGGCAAAGAACAAGTTTATTAAGACCCCATGGGGTGGTGGTACACTCAAACAGCACCCTTCGGTAATGCAAGAGGTATCACACCGAACATCGGTGCGACCTCATATTATATACAGTTTTGGGGCAATAAAAGATAGGCGGCACAAGTTAAGACACATTTTCGAGACATATATGGTCATGTTTTGGAATACTGCCAGCTCATTGGAGGGGGCACAACTCCGCTGGTCAGTTTGGTGCACATTCCTGAAGGTTTACGGGTCAGTGGGAGCTGCGCATGTGCGGCTTGACCAGTACTAAAAATAGCCTGTTGCTGGGCAGATAAGCGTGGTCAGTGGAACAGACAACGGACTAAAGGGCACGTCGGCCACGAGGCCGCTCATGATCTAAGATGGCCGCCGTAACATTCAAAATGGCGTTTATCGTATATAGCCAAGTTAAGGAGGACAACGTGTAGGTTCAGCTAATCGCTAATGCGAACGGGCCAATTACGACACACTGGCTTTCGTCACTGCTTCTAGGACAGAATACGGTGTAACAACCAACATGCGTTTCCCCTGAGACAGTGCTCTCTCTTTCAGAATTGCCATCTGCACTGCAGTCAAAAACTTTTTCGACAGTGGAAAGTCGCATTTCAGCCGAAGTGTACAAGTGTGACTTGAAGAAATAGGGACTGTGTCACCTTCATTAAACGTCAAGTACGTGAAACCCACTGCCCCTGTACATCTGCAAATTATTGATTTTAATCCATGATGACAGCGCACCCACTTGGTAATATTTAGCGAACTACAACACCCAGAAGTCTATGGGACCTTGCATACTGAGGCAGGTGTTGAAAATGAGAGTGAGCAACGGCGCTGGTAATCATTTCTAAGCCACTGACGAAGGTGTTTCCTGAAACGCGTTTGGCTTAAGAAGCAGGGATGTCGTGTTACCTGACAGAGTGCCTGCTGGCGAGCATTCGAACAATAAAAGTGGACTTTATTCAACTCGTGTGGTCTCACCTTAAATTGGGCTCCTGCGGTTTTGTATATATATATATATATATATATATATATATATATATATATATATATATATATATATATATATATATATATATATATATATATATATATATATATATATATATATAATATATATATATATATATATATATATATATATATATATATATATATATATTACCTACTGGCGTCTCGCCAGTAGGTATATATAGTTAGGATTTTTTCCCTACGGGATTTTTGAAAATTCTATGTCTAATAACTTTGGCGTTTGTGGACGGAATCGGCTGAGATTTTCAGGAAAATTGCACATTTTGTTTCTGAGCAGCCCTTTAAAATTTAGGGGGGTTTCGTCAAGGGGGGGCCGAGAAAAAAGGGGGGTCCCAAAACGCGTTTTCCCCATGTTAATTTCCATAGGGCGGTTGGCCTCACTTTTAGCTCGAACGGCTGAATGGATTTGCACGAAACTTGGCAAAATTGTAGGGACTGTTAGCCCGATGTGCCTTTGCTAAGTCTCAATATATGTGCTCCAGTGGATTTTGAGAAATTAACGTTCAAAACAAGATATATATCTGGAACAGCGCTCCGGGCTGCGCTCCGGTCCGCTTACTTTTCGCGTAACGGAGCTTTGCGTAGCGAAGCTGATTGGCTCTCCGGTGTCTGTCAACATTCTAAACAGTCCGGTGCGGCCGCCATCTTGTCTCTCGGTAGGATCGAGAGACAAGAGGAGGAGAAAAACAAAGGGGGAATTTAATGAAAGGGGGCAAGATAGACCCCTCTTGACCCCCTAGGAATGATGTTGGGGTTATTAAAGGGTCCCGTGGGGAAAATAAAAAAAATTGATTTTTCACGGTAGAAGCGCTTCTCGGGCCACGAACTGGGCCGCAAACTGGTAGCGAAACGGGAATTCGCCATTTTGTGTTTCGTTTTAATTAAATTACTAGGGTATAAGGGGGTTGCGGGGACGGGATCCTTGTTATCTAGGGGCGTGCGGGAGACTTATTCTGATCCCTTATGTTTTCCTGAGGGCGTCTGAGAGGCTCATATATGTTGTATGTCTTCGAGGATCGAAGGAGAAGAAGAGGTGAAAAACGAAGGGGGAATTTAATGGAAGGAGGCAAGGTGGACCCCTCTTGACCCCCTAGGAATGATGTTGGGGTTATTAAAGGGTCCCGTGGGGAAAATAAAAAAAAATTGATTTTTCACGGTAGAAGTGCTTCTCAGGCCGCGAACTGGGCCGCAAACTGGTAGCGAAACGGGAATTCGCCATTTTGTGTTTCGTTTTAATTAAATTACTAGGTATAAGGGGGTGCGGGAGACGTATCCTGATCCCTTAGGTTTTCTGAGGGTGGCTGAGGAGGCTCATATATGTTGATACATGTCTTCCAGAGGCTGTGCGTGAGCGTTTTTTATTTTGCTGCGTGACGTCTGTTAACGTTCGATTCGATGGAAATCAGGAAGTGTTGACCGCCAATTTGTCACTGCGATAAAATATTTTGTTATAAATGAATCCTTATTGATAAACATTGTCTGCGCCATCTTGCCTTTTTTCCAATGCCACAATTTTGTCGTGCACGGCAGCCATTTTAGATGCCTTGACCAGACCCACTCTCTGCACGCCGCCGATCCTCAGCACGGCTCCCCACCCTCGCAAGCATCTCCCCCACGCACTGGTCACCCTCGCTCTCTCTCTCATGCATGGGCCATAAACTTCCCCCCATCTGCGCTGCTCTTCCATGAGAATCACACCCTGTGCCCGCCCGACACCTCCCTTTCACCCTATTCACTACCCCATACATGACAATAACCCGATTCAAGGCCCCATTCACCCGATTTTTTAAAAATATATAGTACTCCAACAAAGTAGGATTATAAAACTTTATTAACTTTATAAATATATCGAACGCAACAAAAACTGTAAATACATTTAAACATTTTTTTGCAAAAAGAAGCAACAATGGTCAGTAGCTGTCTTTTGTGCGAATAGTCCCAAGGCAGCACAACGTGCTGAGTTCTGGACGGCACCCAGGTGATGTTACCTGGGTGCCGCACTGGTTTTTGGTTTCCTACAATGCAGCTCAGAAAAACAGCGTGGGGCGTCCTGGGTGGTGCGCGGGGAGGCCTCGTCAGTAGCGGTAAGTTGTGCGAATAGTCCCAAGGCAGCAGAATGCGCTGAGATGTGGATGGCACCCAGGTGATGTCCAGTAACTTGCCGCACTGGTTTTGGTATCCTACAATGCTGCTCCGAAAAACGACGTGGGGCGCCCCGGGGGGGGCGTGGGGAAGGCGGCGTGAACGGGCGTCCCCAGGTGGAGGCTCGTCTGCTGTACTGGGGCGCCCCTTTACCGTTTCAGTTGCCATTCCGCCCGCTTTTGCTACACTGTGCCTCGTCCTCCATTCAGCTGTTTATCGCCCGCTCTTGCGGCTACAGCGTCTCGCTCACCATGTAGTTGAGTTGCGCCCACTCTTGCGGTGCAGCGATAGGCGGCTGCCATTGGATTCTTAAAATGGCGGACGGCTCTTCGGATTTGGGCCTGGTCCACTAAAATGGCCCTGGGACACCTTGGAACTCGGACGGTTGCCTGCTAGGGCTTGGGCTCCATCCTCGAAAGCGTCCCCTCAGCCGTGAAGATTCTACAAAAGTCTTGGGGGCCCTCGACTCCTGCAGGCTTCCGGTTGGGAGCGGCTGCCATGATTGCTCGCGGAATGACCACGACGGAGCCACGAGATGGTGGTGCTCTCATGCTGACGCCAGCTTCAGTCTGAAACATCCAGAAACAAGGTGGGGCTTTCATCGTTTGGGAAAAAAAAATGTTCTAAACCAACGAAAAGTGTTATTTTTAGGTCATATGACCAAGCCTTCCATCTTTAGGAAACCAAAAGTAAAATGAACCAATGAAAAGTTTTATAAACAAGTCACATGACCCGTTATGCGGCATAGGGCTACAAAAAGCGTAGAAAATCCGTTGGCACGTGAGGCGGCGTCAGTAGCGGACCGATGTGCGAATAGGCCGAAGGCAGCACAACGCGCCGAGATCCGGATGGCACCGTGTTGGTGTCCAGCAAGTTGCTGCACTGGTGTGGCTATCCTACAATGCTGCGCCGAAAGTCGGCGTGGGGCGCCCCGTTGGCCTGTGAGGTCGCGTCAGTCAGTGGGGGCTGTGCGTCTCCCCCAAGATGGAGGCTCCTCGGCTGCAGTGCGGCGCCCCTTATCTTTTCACTCGCCGTCCAACTGAGTTGCGTCCGCACTTGCGGCTACAGTAGGCCGAAGGCATCACAGCTCGCCGAGATCTGGATGGCACCGAGGTGGTGTTCAGCAAATTGCCGCACTGGTGTGGCCATCCTACAATGCTGCGCCGAAAGACGGCGTGTCCAGCTGAGTTCCGGTCACTCTTGCGGTACAGTGACTCGAACGCGCCGAGATCCGGATGGCACCGAGGTTGTGTCCAGTAAGTTGCCGCACTGGTGTGGCCATCCTACAATGCTGCACCGAAAGTCGGCGTGGGGTGCCCCGTTGGCTTATGAGGTGATGTCAGTAGTGGACCGATGTGTGAATAGGTCGGAACCAGCACAAGGCGCCAAGATCCGGATGGCAAGTCCTGGATGTTGAGTGCCATAGTTGAGAGTTCTGAGCAGTGCTTGTAAGACTATCTGAAGCTTATTTGCACCTGCTGCAGCTTCACTATTGCCCGAGGTGGTGTCCAGCAAATTGCCGCACTGGTGTGGCCATCCTACAATGCTGCGCCGAAAGACGGCGTGTCCAGCTGAGTTCCGGTCACTCTTGCAGTACAGTGACTCGAACGCGCCGAGATCCGGATGGCACCGAGGTTGTGTCCAGCAAGTTGCCGCACTGGTGTGGCCATCCTACAATGCTGCGCCGAAAGTCGGTGTGGGGTGCCCCGTTGGCTTATGAGGTGATGTCAGTAGTGGACCGATGTGTGAATAGGTCGGAACCAGCACAAGTCGCCAAGATCCGGATGGCAAGTCCTGGATGTTGAGTGCCATCGTTGAGAGTTCTGAGCAGTGTTTGTAACACTGTCTGAAGCTTATTTGCACCTGCTGCAGCTTCACTATTGTCCTGGTGTGGCCAAAGATCGCCCATGACATAGGCGGCCGGCTCCCGGGGTCCGGCGGAACTTTTTCCCTTTTCCATTCTGCATCTTGTCCCACAATCCGTTTGACCTGAAGACACGACCAGGTCCCTGAATGTGTGCAGGGGGACGCTATTGATTGAATCAAAATGGTGGCTTCACACAAAGCTGACTCAAGCGTTGCTGTTGATGCTATACAGACAAAAATTGGTTTTCAGTTTGTACATTCTTCAGGATTTTTTTTTCCATCCAAGGCTGGTTGAGAGTTTGTAGAACAATGTCTTCAGATTTTCAACATACTACTCTTCAACATTCTTCCTAAATGTAACAATGTGAGACTCACTAGGAGAACGGCTGTTTATCTTTCCTTTCAAAATGCTGCCAACAATATTTTCTAAATGGAAGACACCATCTTGTAGCATAAAGGGCCGAAAGGGGTTCTGGTCTGGCCGATGGTTGGTGGAGACATTTTGACTATATCTTGGACCTGCCCGGCCTCGCCCAAAATGGCGCCGGTATAAATGGGACTCGTAACTCCTTGTTGTGTACTGGTTGAACAACCTTGATATCACGAGATATGAATGTAGTGTTGATGCTCATGGCGGGCGGGGACGAGAATTGATTGAATATTTCGACATCCCTATTGATATTAAGTTCTGATGTGTTATTGATTACTGTACTATTGAAAGTTCGAATTAACGTCACCCATGGTACTTGCCCGCAAATGTATATCTAGATGATTTTTTTGTAAGTGGCTTTGTCGTATTTTAATTACAAAATGTACGTTCACCGATTCCGCAACTGTTAGACACCTTAGTTCTTGCAACCTAATGGCCCGCTCGTTACGTTCCTCTACAGTGTAAATGTCTCCTCATCATATACGATTTCAGTTTGCTCCGTGGCCGGCCCACGTGGTTATAGGCCCGTATTTGTATACTGACATTTTCACAATAAAGGTTTTTAAAACAAAACATGGTAGTAGTATTTACATTGGTAAAGTTTTTACTTTTAGTCACTGTTTTCGAATCAGTAAAAGGCAAGTGAAATAAAGCAGTCCAATTACATGACGGATAAAAGGTATAATACGTAGGAACGCAGTAAAGATAAATGGTCAAGGGCAGTTGTGTTTTCCACTCATGCAACATAAAGTGATCGATAAGAATCTGATAATCAGGCGTATCGGCGACTAAGACAGCAGGGCGAGCCTCTTTTACTCAACGGCTCCGTCATGGGATGAAGAAACGCCCTTTTTCTCGAAAAAGGAATATATTTTACTTGCAGGACAGTTGTAAATTTTCCGGGAAAGTACATTAGCCTGGAACATTATAACATATATGTTTAAGAAAAAATAATGTTCGAAACCAATAAAAAGCGTAATTTTTAGGTCATATGACCAAGCCTTCCATCATTAGAATAACAAAAGTAAAATGAACCATCTTTACCTTGCTACAGAGTTGCACTGACGGAGGACTGCACAATCACCAGCGCGTGCGGGGACTTCAATACCCAGAAGTCCCTGCAAGACCGTTCCGGTCCGCTCTCCCTGCCGGCCCGCCCCCCGCCCCCCTGAGACCTGAAAAGGGCGTTCCAGCGGCCAAGCGAGTGGGTCATCTTTACCTTGCTACAGAGTTGCACTGACAGAGGACTGCACAATCACCAGCGCGTCACAGCAGCGCTTCTTTCAACATCTTGCCGCACCCGCTCCGCGGGTGCCGCTTCGCTGTGTGTGGCGGGGCTGAAATAACGTGGAGAGGAGTCCGGGTTCTGAGAGGCTAACAGGCGGTACTGGGCGTGTGCAACCAGCGGGGCTGCGAGCGTGCGGGGACTTCAATACCCAGAAGTCCCTGCAAGACCGTTCCGGTCCGCTCTCCCTGCCGGCCCGCCCCCCGCCCCCCTGAGACCTGAAAAGGGCGTTCCAGCGGCCAAGCGAGTGGGTCATCTTTACCTTGCTACAGAGTTGCACTGACGGAGGACTGCACAATCACCAGCGCGTCACAGCAGCGCTTCTTTCAACATCTTGCCGCACCCGCTCCGCGGGTGCCGCTTCGCTGTGTGTGGCGGGGCTGAAATAACGTGGAGAGGAGTCCGGGTTCTGAGAGGCTAACAGGCGGTACTGGGCGTGTGCAACCAGCGGGGCTGCGAGCGTGCGGGGACTTCAATACCCAGAAGTCCCTGCAAGACCGTTCCGGTCCGCTCTCCCTGCCGGCCCGCCCCCCGCCCCCCTGAGACCTGAAAAGGGCGTTCCAGCGGCCAAGCGAGTGGGTCATCTTTACCTTGCTACAGAGTTGCACTGACGGAGGACTGCACAATCACCAGCGCGTCACAGCAGCGCTTCTTTCAACATCTTGCCGCACCCGCTCCGCGGGTGCCGCTTCGCTGTGTGTGGCGGGGCTGAAATAACGTGGAGAGGAGTCCGGGTTCTGAGAGGCTAACAGGCGGTACTGGGCGTGTGCAACCAGCGGGGCTGCGAGCGTGCGGGGACTTCAATACCCAGAAGTCCCTGCAAGACCGTTCCGGTCCGCTCTCCCTGCCGGCCCGCCCCCCGCCCCCCTGAGACCTGAAAAGGGCGTTCCAGCGGCCAAGCGAGTGGGTCATCTTTACCTTGCTACAGAGTTGCACTGACAGAGGACTGCACAATCACCAGCGCGTCACAGCAGCGCTTCTTTCAACATCTTGCCGCACCCGCTCCGCGGGTGCCGCTTCGCTGTGTGTGGCGGGGCTGAAATAACGTGGAGAGGAGTCCGGGTTCTGAGAGGCTAACAGGCGGTACTGGGCGTGTGCAACCAGCGGGGCTGCGAGCGTGCGGGGACTTCAATACCCAGAAGTCCCTGCAAGACCGTTCCGGTCCGCTCTCCCTGCCGGCCCGCCCCCCGCCCCCCTGAGACCTGAAAAGGGCGTTCCAGCGGCCAAGCGAGTGGGTCATCTTTACCTTGCTACAGAGTTGCACTGACGGAGGACTGCACAATCACCAGCGCGTCACAGCAGCGCTTCTTTCAACATCTTGCCGCACCCGCTCCGCGGGTGCCGCTTCGCTGTGTGTGGCGGGGCTGAAATAACGTGGAGAGGAGTCCGGGTTCTGAGAGGCTAACAGGCGGTACTGGGCGTGTGCAACCAGCGGGGCTGCGAGCGTGCGGGGACTTCAATACCCAGAAGTCCCTGCAAGACCGTTCCGGTCCGCTCTCCCTGCCGGCCCGCCCCCCGCCCCCCTGAGACCTGAAAAGGGCGTTCCAGCGGCCAAGCGAGTGGGTCATCTTTACCTTGCTACAGAGTTGCACTGACGGAGGACTGCACAATCACCAGCGCGTCACAGCAGCGCTTCTTTCAACATCTTGCCGCACCCGCTCCGCGGGTGCCGCTTCGCTGTGTGTGGCGGGGCTGAAATAACATGGAGAGGAGTCCGGGTTCTGAGAGGCTAACAGGCGGTACTGGGCGTGTGCAACCAGCGGGGCTGCGAGCGTGCGGGGACTTCAATACCCAGAAGTCCCTGCAAGACCGTTCCGGTCCGCTCTCCCTGCCGGCCCACCCCCCGCCCTCCACGCCCCTATTTAAGTTCCTTTAACTCCCGCAGCGCGGGACGCAGCGTGGGCGAAGACGGGGAAAAGACTGGGCCGTTTCAGGCCGTTCCAGACCGAATAAGACCGGACCGGGCCATCCCCCTTGGCTGTGGTTTATTCAACACGTAGCAAAATGTGTCTATATTTTAATTTCCTAAGGGCAACATTGGATTCCTTCAACATGTCTGTTCGAGCCACACGAAGCAAAACCACTAAAAACGGCAAAAAGGTTACTGGGACACTTGATGATTTTATTACACGGACAAGCCTGTCTATAGATAACGAGATCACTAAGCTCCAGCATAGAGTTTCTTTAGAGCTGGAGTCTGCTAGGAAATTGTCAATAGAACTGGCACTGAAAAAGAAATCATCCTTGGGTCATATTGCAACCTCTAAAACGCCAGAGCGCGTTACTGGCCCTGTCCCCATAATCGCCTTGGCTGAAATACACTCTATCAATGAGGGGGCAGCTTCTGCTGACATCCTAGAAGTAAGCAGCAATGATGTAACTGATAGCATAGTTCCAGAAAACACCTTACCCCCTGAACCCTCTATTGAATCCAATCAGGGAGTCATAGTACTGGGGGGAACTGGCCCAAATGTTACTTGTGATAATGCTAAACCACCACCTAAACGCAAACGCAAAAACCTTTCAGTTTATGCTAGAAAGAAGGCCAAGGTAGCATCAAATCAAACTTTTTCGGGGGGTCTTGAACAGCCGACCACTAGTACAACTATAGGGACTGATCCTATTCCCCCCACTAACCAATGTAGCACGGACAATACAGGGCTGTCCAACCCGGTACAAAGCACTGATACCCCAATAGAAGAGGGTGAGAATATCTCTACATCTAGGTATTCTACACAAGGGGACAGGGAAGAATTTTTGAAAATAGTGTGGGAAACGCTTAAAGTATTGTTGAGGCCATTAGAAGTCAGGTTAGCTGGTATTGAAAATCAACTACTTGAGGTAGAGAAGAGGGTTATTACGCTAGCAAGTATAAGCCTTAATGGCAATGGTAATGACGGGCCCATACATGTTCAAACTTTACCAGTGGTTGCTACCCCAAATACTAATCCATTTAGCGTTCTAAAACAAAAAGAAGGGGTAGCCAAGAATAAAAATTCTAACTTGAAAGCCACTACCCAAGCAGCACTTACTTCTATAGTTCAGAATGGGCCACTGGCAAACAACACTGCATCTCAGCCTTCTGGGACTGCTCAAAGTAATAAACCACAGCCAGCAATTGCCTCCACAACTAATCCTCTGGCCACTAAATCTTCTGCCCCCCAGAAGCCAGTGGAGATAGCCAGACCCCACCAGGGCTCTAAGAAACCCGCGCACGATAGGTCCCAAGCATATAGAACTGACTCATACAACCACCAGACAGCGTACCCCAAAAATAACTTCAGGGGAGGATATATTGATTTGCCACCAGATGCCAGTCCATTTGTTATAGTCCTCACTGGTGTCCCCGAATTACAAAATCACAATGAAGAGAACTTTGCTTCACTAAAAAACAAGGTGATTTATTGGTTAAATTCAAATAAACCGATTCCAAATCACATGAGAAGCAAAATTCTGATGGTACGCAGGGTACCATGGGTTGGACAAATGACTAAGTCAGTTCCGGGGGACTGTATAGTTGTCTCGTTTGAGGAACCGCATAGTGCGGAACAAATCTGTGCATGGAAATCTTATGGAGACACATTCCCTATTATAGCTAGACCCCTTTCTTTTTTTTACCCTCCTCCCAGAATCCAAAAGCAAGGCCCTGGCTGGAACACCCCTAATCTGTTTCATGGTTATGCACCAAATACAGCCAGACAAGCAGAGCTTAATGCGTGGTCTGGGGTCCCAACGTTCAATAGGTTTAGCTGTTTGGACGCGGTGGACTGACTGGAAACCTATGCTCTATGATTTGTATTGCACATTGGGAGTGGGGCAGGATTTTCATGGATCAGGGATAACTAATCCTTATAACCAAATTAGTCCCGAAGGAAATTCAGTCATGCCGATGGAGCGTCATGGTGAACTTCCTATTCGTACAACAAGGGCAGTGGTATCCAATGTTGAGAACAAAATAAATAATACACACTTAAATACTACTGCTATACCATCCCTAGTAGTGCCCACAGCTAACTGTGACCCTTCTAATAAACCATCAATTCCTGAACTGAAATTTTTATCCTGGAATATTGCTGGAGTTGGAAAAAACTTGAAGGACCCTGATTGGGCGGATTACATTGACTCTGGTGAAATCTGCCTTTTGCAGGAAACATGGGCCATGGAAACCCCACATAGGATGGGTTTTAAAACTTTTGATAAAGTGGCAACTCAATCAGAGAGGGGAAGACCTGCGGGGGGTCTTATCATCTGGATTAAAATTACACTATCTATAAAAGCTGAAGGCATAGATACAGGAACTCCGGATATACTAGCCTTAAAGATTACTACTGCAATGGGGCATCAATATTATATTATTAATATTTACAATAGACCCATAGGTCACTCCAGGGTTTCACCCACGCTGGAAATTTTGGATTCATTCCTTAAAACAGTAGTCGGTGATGTTCCAGTAATATTGGGGGGTGACTTGAATTGTAATTATGAACCGATTCTTGGCATTACTGAGGCTCTTGAGGATGAAGATCGCGCCTATAACATCCCCCAGCTCGAGACTACCATACAGGTCAAGTGCACTACGCTAGCCGTTCAAATTCTAAGGCTAACAGTTGAACATGGTCTACGAGCTTGCAATGGCCGCCTTCCATCTGACCTATCCAAACAACCAACCTTTGTAAAATCTGTAAGTAGGCTTGATTTTATTCTTATCTCACTAAGCATTTGGCACTTTATGATGGACTTCAGAGTATCTAACAGGGTTGAGAGTGACCATTTTCCCCTGGAACTACACATTGAAGCACGTATGTTTAGTGACTCTATGCCCACTGAAGATGCAGATGCTCTATGCGAATCTGTTCACGTTAACAATAATAGACGTGCTCTAAAATGGCCGCATCTATTATCAGATGGCACAACTCTTGCAGCTGTTTATTCTCTCTTTGACTCAACCTTTAGCCCCATAGCTGACAATCTCCCCCTATCTGAGAACTATGCACATTTTGTTGAATTGCACAAAACCTTCTTTGACAAACTCAAGATTCACATGTCTAAAATGCCAAAGAAAAACCAGCAAAATATAAGGATGGGCTGCCATGGGAAGCTTTGGTTTAATCGCTCGTGTAAGATGGCCAAAAGGAGTCTTCTAACTGCAATAAAAGAGGGCTCTAAATTGGATGTAAAACTTGCAAGGGAAGAATACAAGCACGTCTTAAAGGATTCCAAAAAAGCATGGGAAGAGCTTCTTTGGGCAGATATGCTGGCTGCTGCCAAAACAAACGACAATGTTGGCTTTTGGAGGTTGGTTGCTAATGGTGGGCATGCAGGAAGAGCAGTTAATGACACTTTCTTGGATGAACTAACATGGGTAAACCACTTCACATCCCTGTACAAACAATATGACAGTGCTGCTGCTGAGGACACTTGGTCACCTCCACCTCCTGAATGCCTTGATTTCACCTTGGAAGAAACCACGAAGGCAATTAACGACCTAAAAAGCAGTAAAGCCCCCGGTCAGGACAAAATACCTGGCGACCTTTACAAACATGCAATCGAAGTCTGGGCTCCTTATATCAATTATTTATTTAATGTTTTATCTATTGATTGCTCCTTTCCTGAAAGCTGGCGTGCAGCAGAAGTTGTGCTAATTTTTAAAAAGGGTAGTAAATCTGATCCCTCTAATTATAGACCCATTAGCTTAATGGACACCCTGCAGAAACTCTATGCCAAACACTTATTATTTAGAATGAACAATTGGCTGGAGGAGTCAAAAATATTCACTAAATTTCAGGCAGGCTTTAGGTCTAAGACCAGTACACTAGACCAGGTCTTCAGATTCTGTTGTATTTACTGGAAGTACGTACATATTAGGAAGGGTCATTTGTATGTAGCTTTTGTTGACCTTAGAGCTGCATTTGATCTTGTTCCTAGAAAATTGCTCTGGAGTTCCTTAAACAAAGCCGGGATGCCAGGGTGCCTGTTAAGCCAGATAATTGAGTTACATGCTAGAAACCATGCCAACATTAGATGGGGACCAAATGGCGAACTGTCCCGCGATATTCCAATCGAGCGCGGAGTTCGTCAGGGTTGTGTCCTGGCCCCCACTCTATTTTCCATATTTGTTAATGATGTTCCTGAACATTTAAATGCCTGTAACAACGATTCACCTCAGCTGAATGGAGAGAGAGTACCTGCGCTGCTCTTCGCAGATGATACCATCCTCATCTCTCAGACTAAGAGGGGCCTCCAGATACTCTTAAACTCATTCAGTGGTTACTGTGAAAAAAAGGCCTGGAAATAAACACTAATAAAACTAAATGTATGGCATTAAACCCTAGCAGACCAGATAGAGGGATTTTAACTCTTAATGGACAAACTCTTGGGGTCGTTGATAACTTTTCTTACTTGGGGGTGGTAATCGACTCAAAGTTAACATGGAAGGCCCAACTTGAGAAGAGTAGGGTGGTATATGCTCAAAATGTAAAACCCATTATGAGTAAACTGAATGCCAGTGTAAGCAAGAGTGCAACACCTGCTCTTGAACTCTTCAAATTTAAAATCCAATCTGCCACTCTATACGGGGCTGAAATATGGGGTCCCTGGGCCAGAGAGTGTTTCCAAGGATTGGATAATAAATTCATGAGATCTATTGTAAGAGTTCCGACTAGCACCCCCCTAATCCCCCTCCAATTTGACCTAAATTTTAAACGAACTGATCATTTTACAATTCTAAGACCCTTGATGTTCTGGATTAGAGTTTGGTCCACCCCAGAATTGTTGGACTATAGGAACTGTCTTCAAGAGGTACTAAACCTCGACACTTTTAATTCTATCCCATGGTATGGGCACATACAAAAATGGTTTAGACTGCTGGGGTTCCATTCCTTTTGGGAACACCCGGAGAACCTGCCACCATCTGCAAAAACCATGGTGAAGAGAGTTTTTTGGTCCTATATGAATAACAAGGTTGTATATGAGAGTAGAACTGGCACTTTAACCAATGAATTTTTATCGTTTAAAGTTGAACCTTGTTTTGAAACATTTCTGGACGAAATTGAGCCTTCTGTGGCTAAGACCCTTTACCTGAAATTCAGATACGGGACTCTTATGTTAACTTCTAACCTTGAACGATGGTCAAAGAAAAATGCTGAATGTATAACTGACAATAACAGAATATGCCCTATGTGCTCTGCTTCCTGTTTGGAGAATGAAATTCACATGCTCTTTGTATGTAATGCTTACACAAAAGCACGGAAAAAATGGATAAAACCTATGTGTGCTCTCCTAGGAACTAGAAGTTGTCATATTGCATATAGGATTGTTAAAACAAATTCTGATCAGTTCATCGTGTTCAGTATTAGCAGGTTTTTAACTTCAGTTTTCTTTATTCGAAAAAAATTGGGTCAAATGCTTTGAAAAATTATGATAGATTCTCCAAAGAGGTATACTCTCTGTGTGCATTTCTGCTGCTATATTGAATTGTGCTAAATGAAATATTTTGGGCGACCCTTTTTTAAGGAAAAAGCTTATGCATGTTCTTTATGAATTGTTAATTGGAATTCAAATTTTTTATTTTTTTAACTCGTGTATGTATATTCATGTGTCTTTTATGGCTATTTTTGCCGAAATAAAGATTTAAAAAAAAAAAAAAAAAAAAAAATGAACCATTGAAAAGTTTTATTAACAAGTCACATGACCTGTTATGCTTACGTTACGCGCTGCGCGCCGCGCCCCGGATCACTTCCGGGTGCGCTAACGCGGCGTGTCATATAACGCATTACGCGACAACGTAGGTCAAGAATATAGTCAAAATGTCTCCACCAACCAGCGTTCGGAACACAACCCCTTTCAGCAGTCCAAAAAGTTCTGTTAAATGACAACAGAGGGGACAGGCAACAAGAACAATCAGTCAAAGAGGGGAGGGCAAGTTCTTTTCTACCGGGTCATGTTTGGGCGCTACCGGAACTGATCGAATTGGTAGTCTACAGTGTTTCTGGATGTTTCAGACTAAAGCTGGCGTCAGCATGAGAGCACCACCATCTCGTAGCTCCGTCGTGGCCATTCCACGAGCAAACATGGCAGCCGCTCCCCACCAGAAGCCTGCGGGAGTCGGGGGCCCCCAAGACTTTTGTAGTATCTTCACGGCTGAGGGGACACTTTCGAGAATGGGACCAAAGCTCTATCAGGGAAGCGTCCGAGTTCCAACGTGTCCCAGGGCCATTTTAGTGGACCACGCCCAAATCTGAAGAGCCGGACGCCATTTTGAGAGTCCTGTGGCAGCCGCTTATCGTTGCATCGCAAGAGCGGGAGCAACTCAACTACATGGTGAGCGAGACGCTGTAGTCGCAAGAGCGGGCGGTAAACAGCTGAATGGCGGAAGAGGCACAGTGTAGCAAAAGCGAGCGGAATGGCAACTAAAACGGTAAAGGGGCGCCCCACTACAGCGTGTCTTCAGGTCAAACGGATTGTGGGACAAGGTCCAGAATAGAAGAGTCATCAAAAGGCAAAAAGTTCCGCCAGACCCCGGGAGCCGGCCGCCTATGTCGGGGGCGATCTCAGGCTACACCAGTGCTATAAGACTTGGGGAGGGGGTCAGTGCCAAGCGTCTTCTCCGAGTCCGTCCCATCACACCGCCCCTCGGGGGCCTCCGTCAAGCGGTTTAGGGAGGTACTATATCACATTGTTTTCAAATGCAGTCAGGTCCACAAACGACCCTCACTTACTTTGAGAATAGTGAAGCTGCAGTAGGTGGAAATCAGCTTCAGACAGTGTTACAAGCGCTGCTCAGAACTCTGAACTATGGCACCCAACATCCAGAACTTATGCCATTTGAGAATGGCAGTGACATCGAAGCAACTCAGGGACCAAAACCATTAACGTACTTTCACGTATGAAAATCTTACTTGGGGAGGGGGCAGGAGCAAATATATATATATATATTCACTGAAAAAACCATAGGTTTCACACCAGTTATAGTTACCTGGAAATTTTGCTGACATAAAACCTTGAAATTCCCACGTTATAGTTAGTTGGACTCACTATAACTTGCGCGCCTGCAATGCACTGCTGATGATGTCACATATTACATCACTCATGACATGGTCAGTGACATCACTCATGACATCACTGATGACACCATCCAGAGAATGTGTGTCTTACTGAAAAAAAAATTGTTTTATATGTGTATTTTTAAAGGTCGATGGAAGAATAAATGGGTAAATAAGTGTGTAAATGGATGTTTTTAAAAAAAAAAAATGATTTGTTAACTGCCTTATTAAGTGTATCTTAGTGAATACATATATTAGCGAGTAACTTTTAAATATTGAAATATACGTATCAGTGTTTTACTTTGTGTATAAGTGGCTGCATGGGTTGGTGACTGACTCACTGTTTGTATGTGTTTTGAAGACAGCATATGTGCAGGACTGTATGGGTGGATGAGTGTGTATATGTGTGTGTTAGTGGGTGAATGACTGTCTCACTAGTGTCTTAATCAGTAACTACATATGTTTTAATCTATTATATGTGAGTATTGATGTATATAAGTGAGTATATGTCAGAGCGAGAGATTGCAAGAATTCCTGTTTAAATAAGTATGTGTTTCTATAAGTGATTGTTCAACCCCTTCCATGCTCATGACAAGGTCAACTCGTCATGGGTGTTACCTGCGCTGTGCTTATGACGAGTTGACCTTGCCATGATTCTATAGTATTCAAACATTTGCTGCGCAGGAGGGGAAAAACCCTTAACAGCCAAGGTGTTAAGAGAGTAAGTATGTGTAAATTTCCATAGAAGTAAAGTCGTAGTGTGTGTATAGTTCTATATGCAAATAAATGGATGTTCAATAGTTTATTTGCATGTGTGAGTATGTGTGTGAGTAACTTTTGGATGACTGTCAGTGTGTAACAGAATGTATATGTGCATCACTACATATGATGAGTGAGTATATGTATGAGTGACTATATAGAACTGTTGGTGAATGAGTGGATGTGTATATAGATGGTGGAATTACTGAATTGTTTGATGTAACTGGTATGGGTATCTCCATTTTTTTGAAAATGTTAATTTCTATTTTTGAATATGTGTTTTAAGGGTTACATTACACTGAAAGGAGGTCTGTCACTCTGTCACAAGGATGGTTTCATCAGTGATGTCATGAGTGATGTCACTGACCATGTCATGAGTGATGTAATATGTGACATCATCAGCAGTGCATTGCAGGCGCGCAAGTTATAGTGAGTCCAACTAACTATAACGTGGGAATTTCAATGGTTTTATGTCAGTAAAATTTCCAGGTAACTATAACTGGTGTGAAACCTATAGTTTTTTCAGTGAATTTAATAGGTTTTTTAAATGCTAATTCCTAACTATAACTGGTGTGAAACCTATGGTTTTTTCAGTGAATTTCATAGGTTTTTTAAATGCTAATTCCTTTCTATATCGAGTTTGTAACCTACGATTTTTTTTTAATTTGCTGATTTGTGTGAGTATTAATTAGTATTTTTTTTTTTTTAATAATATTTTTATCAAATTTTTTTTAATCATTTTTTTTGTTGCGCTCTGGGTCTGCGCACCGGTAAGCTCTCCGGAAAGTGCACCCAGAGTGCTACTTGCGTTCGTGTAATAAAATATGAATGAAAAATAAATAATAACGCAAGGCATTTAGTACCATACATATAAAAGCAGTTTTTTTTTAATAAGGAAATGAAAATAATTTTGCATTTCCGTGAAACTATCAAAATGTCACTTCGGCGCGCAGCGTAAGCGCCTACGTTCGCGCCGCGTATGCGCCTCGGAAGCGCCTACGTTCGCGCCGCGTATGCGCACCCGGAAGCGCTCCGGTGCGCGCAGCGTCAGCGCGTCAAGTCATGTGACCTTAAAATAACACTTTTCATTGGTTGCTAACAGTTTTTTTCACAAAGAATGAAATCCCCACCCATTTCCTTCACTTCTTCTTTCACTTTTGTGACTGAAAGACCTGCCTTTTTTTCTCTTCGATCTTGCTTGGTTAATCATGGCTGCAAGACCATCCAGCAGTGAAGATGAGCCTGAATTCATCGATGAAGAGCCTCCTCAGCCAAAGGTGAAAGAGCATTTCATCTGGAATTTTTTTTCCATACCAGATGGACAGAAAAAGGTGAATGCTCCAAAAGTGGAGTGCAGGATCTGCAAAAAAGTCCTGTCACGGGGTGACCCCAAAAAGAAATATTCTTTTGGGAACTTCACAATGATACGCCATGTGGAGAGGAGGCACCCCCAGAATTTTGCCCGGGAAAGTGTCAGGGCTCTGGCACAAGAGTTTCCCAGTGATGGGGCCTCTAAATCCACCGGAGGAGCAACTACTTCTGTGAGGGGGTGTTCGCAGGAGCTGGTTCCAAATATACAACCTGCATTCAACAAAGGTGTCCTGAAATGCAGATACTGCGATCAACTCCTTACCTTTGGGGAGCAAAGTGTCCTGCTCATGGTTCGAGCATTGGAGAACCATCGCTGCCATTCCCAGCCCTAATTTTTTTTGTTTTTTTTGCTCCTGTTGAGCAGTTTCCATTCCCTGTTTTTGTTTCGGTTCTTAAAAAAGAAAAAAGAAGACGAAAAAAATGTTCTTTTCAGAACTACCTCCAATTCTCATCAAAGAGCTGTATTCTTAAAAAAGGAAAAAGAGTAAGTGAAGTGGAGTGCATTGATAATGGAAAGGAACAAAGGTATGAGAGAAGAAAGGAAGTGAAGTAGGGGGACTGAAAGAAGGTGAGTGTTGGGAAGGTAAGTAAGGAGAAGGAGAGTGAATATGGGGAATGTGGATATTCAAAGAAAATGTTGAAAAGGAACGGGCGTGTGGAAGGGTAAGAAAAGATGCATTGCTGGAGTTGCATAATTTTTGTGACACACTCCAGCAATGCATCACTTTTGCGCTTACAGATACGTCTGAAATACTGACGTATCTGTAAGTACTTCCGATATAATATGTCATATATTTAATATGATGCATGAGTAGACGACTGAAGGCCTCATTTATGAGGCCATGCGTCACTTTAACGCCACCGGTGCTTCACTTTTTGTGACGCACCAGTGCTGTAAATAATGCACCTTATTCAGTCATATTTACAAAGTGACGCATCTAGGTAGATGTGTCACTTTGTTAGCCCCTGCGCCACATTATACCTACGTCAGGTGTAATGTATGCAAAAGGGACGTATTGACGCAAGAAAGGGTCGTATGGGTGACGCAGTGAAATCTATGAGATATCACTGCGTCACTTTTATGACGCTGTTGCGTCCAAATCTTACGCCTGTTTCACAGAAGGCGTGCAGGCCCCTTCACATGGGGCCTGGCCCCATGTGAAAGGACGCATTGCTGGAGTTGCATCATTTTTGAGACACACTCCAGCAATGCATCACTTTTGCGCTTACACATACGTCTGAAATACTGACGTATCTGTAAGAACTTCCGACATAATGCGTCATAAATTTAATATGACGCATGACTAGAAGACTAAAGGCCCCATTTATGAGGCCATGCGTCACTTTAACGCCACCGGAAAGTCACTTTTTGTGACGCATCAGTACAGTAAAAAATGCACCTTATTCAGTCATATTTACAAAGTGACGCATCTAGGTAGATGCGTCACTTTGTAAGCCCCTGCACCACATTATACCTACGTCAGGTGTAAAGTATGCAAAAGGGACGTATTGACACAAGAAAGGGTCGTAGAGGTGACGCAGTGAAATCTATGAGATATCACTGCGTCACTTTTATGACGCTGTTGCGTCCAAATCTTACACCTGTTTCACAGCAGGCGTGCAGGCCCTTTCACATGGGGCCTGGCCCCAAGTGAAAGGATGCATTGCTGGAGTTGCATCATTTTTGAGACACACTCCAGCAATGCATCACTTTTGCGCTTACAGATACGTCTGAAATACTGACATATCTGTAAGAACTTCCGACATAATACGTCATAAATGTAATATGACGCATGACTAGAAGACTGAAGGCCTCATTTATGAGGCCATGCGTCACTTTAACGCCACCGGAGCGTCACTTTTTGTGACGCACCAGTGCTGTAAAAAATACACCTTATTCAGTCATATTTACAAAGTGACGCATCTAGGTAGATGCGTCACTTTGTAAGCCCCTGCGCCACATTATACCTACGTCAGGTGTAATGTTGGCAAAAGGGACGTATTGACGCAAGAAGGGGTCGTAGAGGTTACACAGTGAATAAACTGGGTTTTCCCAATGCTACGCTCCCCGGTCCACTCCCCGGAGCGCGTACCGGGCGCTCCCCACACGCAAATCAAATTTTTTTTATTTATTTTTTTGCCCCGCGGGACCCTAATATAGCCCCCACATCAAACCTAGGGGGTCAGGGGGGGTCTACCCTGCCCCCTTATGGTCATTTCCCCCTTTTTTTTTTGCCACCTCTTGTATCTCGATCCTACCGAGACACAAGATGGCGGCCGCTCCGGACTGTTTCGAATGTTTACAGACACCCGTGAGCCAATCAGCTTTCCGTGCGCAAGTCGCGTACCACGCCCGGTGCGCTCCCCGGTGCGCGTACCGGGGCGCGCCTATAGATATATATATTTTTTTTAACCTAAATTACTCAAAATCATGTGGTACTAGATTCCCAGAAAAATGGCACAACAGCAAGAAGCAGGAGAATGGCAATCCAGTATATTTAAAAGTAAAAGAGTATTTTCAAGTGTAATCCAAGTAGCCCACAGCAGGAGGTCTGGCAGCAATCAGATCCAAGAGCAACTGACTCAACTGTGAGTCTCAGTATTCTAAAGAAAGCTTAACAGATTTGAAGGGAAACATGCTTATTTTAACAGAACAAAGCTGCATGTTTCAAAGGAAAACAGAAGTTCAATAGCATGGACATTCTGGCAAGCACGGAATGTACAGCGCATGAATGATTGAAAGGAACACTCACATGCATGCACATGCTGCCTGTAAGAATGCTAACAATGCCTGAGCAAAAACCAAGTCACATTACAACACATCAGAAATAAATAAACACAATTAATGCACGGGAAGGATATCGTGCAAAAGAAAAAAGGCTTTATTAGCAGTACGTGCTAATATGTGATGTGAAAGGACAGCTTGTCCTGAGAGAGCACACTCCAGGAGAAAGGCCGACTCCATGCAGAAAGATGCATAATCATAACACTGCAAATAAGTGGTTGCTTTTTAATATTCCAACTAATTGAACCCTCGCGGATGGTTCTTTCTGTTACGCCCGCTCTATATACACAGATTTAATAATGAGTTGAATACGGTCTGCCCTTAATTGCTCGGAACAGAATTTTATTTCGAGGGTTGCAGGCAGGCATTTCCTGTTGGCATTTTGCTTTAATTGTGGATTTATTTATTATTCGCTGTTGGCATCAAGCCATTACCCTGCAAGTAAGGAGCACTTCTACACACTTATATGATGTCTAGTTTCATAACATTCGCTATTATTGCATTCAGGTAATTTTAATTCATTCAGGCCACTTCATAGTTGCTTCAAACACATATTAGATGTATGATTGCATAAATATCTCGTATGCATTTTAATTAATATCGCCGCCGTGCTGGTGATGAGCTCAGCTCAAGTAATCAAAAAGGGACTAGCTAGGAATGGGGTATAGCATGATATTTATATTATAACTATCATGGTGACTCAGTATTGTTTTGTCAATTGGTGGTGGCACCTGTTGGGTGTCTTTAGAAAGCCCTCACCCACCAACCGAGTTGGTGGCATGCTTCATCATCGGGCCCACCCAGTGACACCTAGCGTGTCCCGGGTGTGCTGCGACGCCTGATTACAGCGGAGCAGGTATGTCACTGTGTGTGCGGTGAAGGGTGATAAGTTCGTGAGTTTAAAACGGCTTGGCGGGGGTCCCAGTACCCAAGGGGTAAGAACACTTTATTAAATGGGCCTCCGTCAGCGGTTAAAAATAAGGCTGTGGGACGTTAGAGGCGAGTTACGACCTCCTACGTCCTTAATGTGTCAACATGTTTCAGCCAGTGCCTTATCAATATTCTGGCTTTCTTCAGGACAGATAAAAGGTGTGTGTAATTAAAAACTAGGGGATGTGTAGTGCAGGCTATGTGTCTACACGCCCTAAAGTGTATCTAACTGTGAGAGGGGGGATTCCCTTCTCAAGATCACGCTAGTTTTTGGTTGGTTTGGCTTCAAGGTTATTGAAGTGGCAAGGGGTTGGCCAGCACCAGCGTTGGACCTGTTGAGCCTCCTTCGCAGGCACAACAGAGCTGCACTCATGTCGTCACGGCCACACCCGTTTTTCGAACGTTCAGCACAGCGGGGAAATTCTATGGCAGGACGGAGGCTCCGATTATGCTTTCTCTATTTCTTTACTGCGAAAAAACAGCAGCCAATCAGAATACAGTAAAGAAGAAAACTACAATACCCATGAGTACTCAGCTAACATAAATAGGGTCACAGAGGTCATAACTTCCTTTTTCTTTGCTGCTTCGCAGCCAGTTAAGTGCATTTTTACTCTTACTTGTATTTAGCTTCACCGCTGTTGTTCTTGCATTGTTGTCGCTTTGTGCGCGTTGCTTATTTCATTCTGCCGCTCTGCCTAGCGTTTTGCTTTCCTTGCGCCTGCTGTGTGTTCTAGCGCGTGTGCGCGGCTTTAATTGACGTTCGTGTCTCTGTAGTTTGGGAGCGTGTGTCACCTCCTGTGTTGGACGCGCTTGGTCTGCGTCTTTCTTTTCGTTTGTGGAGAGGGAGTTAGGAGCTGGGAAGACGCGTGTGTGTCTCGCGCGTCTCCCCTATCAGCAGTCCGCTTTTCGAGCATGCGCGAAAGCATTTGTTTACTTTCCTGACAGCGCGCTGGTGTTAGCTCGCCTCAGGAGACCTTCGGCTTGTCTGACGCCGCTTTTGGCAATTGACTGAACTGTGCCCTTCTATTGCCTGCCGCTTGAGCTCCTTGACGCCCTTGGCTATTTCAACACAGAGGGTTGTATAAATTGTGCATAGGCTCTGCCTAGAGTGGCTCTACTGTTTTTCCTACGGTGCAAGCCCTCCCTCCACATTTAATTTTTTGGTTCAAGGTTTTTGTGCCAATTCTTTCAGCTTGCATTAGGGGTTCCACTCTCCCAAATTTGGCTCCGGCCTTTCAAATACTTTGGCCTTTGTTCTTTCATACAGTGGGCACTGTTGTTTACCTTTTGGCGCTATGGCTGAATATTATGAAGTTGATGGGTACGACTATTATAATGAACCTTCTGCTTCCATGGATGACTTCATGGGTCAAGCTTTGTTCCAGGCGATTGCGCCTTTGAAGAAACATTTATCTGATTATGCTGCCCAACAGGGCTGGCTGCCTCTTCCCTCTGGGCGCAGTGGGAAGTCGCCTAAAAACCCACATTGTTCGGACTTTGTTAAGTTGGCGAAGTCTTTATCTTCAGCGCCGAGAGCTAAGAAGCGTTCTGCCCCACCTCGTGACTCTCCTTCTTCGGCTTCGGAGGATGGTTCACCGTCTTCATCTTCTTCTTCTGAACCGGCGAGGCCGCCTCCTTCAAAAAAGGCTAGGAAGCAGCATTATGTGGATGCCCCTACCACTCCTCAAGTTTTGACTTTTGACCCTGTGGATATCGTGCATCCGAATTCTTCTTCTTGGCTGCCCTCTACTGAGGTTGCCAAATATGTTCAGGATCATATTCGCTCCCCTTTTAAGAAGGAGGTGCGGGCGCGTTTGCGCTCTGAATGCCCTCGTCCAGATCTTTCCAGCAAATTGGCTCTTACCCCGGAAGTGGATCCGACTATGATAACTGACATGAAGAAATATGCGAAGGATCCTACTAAGGGTTTGGATCGTTCTTGGTGTTCATGTCAAGATAAACTCCTAAATTTATTGGGACCTCTCACTAAAATCTTGGATATGGCCTACCGAGCTAAAGAATCAGGTGCATTAATTGACCCAGACGAGCTGGTCGGGTGGTCCCAACGTGCCGTTTGCATTCTTGGCAATGCAAATTGCGCACTTTCTTCTGAACGACGCCGTTCCATCCTCATGAAGCTGGACCCCAGGTTGACTGACCTGGCTTCCTCTGAATCTGGTCCCCAGGCTCAAGATTTACTTTTCGGAGCTCCTTTCCTGAAAGAGTTGACAAAGTTCGTTTCCACCTTCAGTGGGCTGGATAAGGCCCAAGCCAACCTCCGTCGAGCTTTTCGTCCACTTTTTGGAAGGTCTGGACGAAGGGGACGTTCGTCCGGCCGTGGAGCTGAGCAGGCCGCGCAGCGCGGCAATAAGTCCCAGCGTGGAAACCAGACCTTTTCCAGCAACAAGTCTTCTTTCTATCCCTCCAAGAAGGGTAGAGGAAATTACGGAAAAGGTGGTTACAACGGTAACCAAGGAGGATGTCCAGATTCCGCCTCAGGTGAGCTAGATTCTTGCTTCAGATGTGGTTTTGGGGGGCAGAGTGCAATCTTTTCTCCACAATTGGCAATTGATCTCCAAAGATGCCTGGGTGCTGGAAACGGTACAGGGATTCAAGATAGAGTTTTACTCTCGCCCTCTCCAGCGCCTCCGGCCACTCCCTCTTGTTTTTTCCCAACAAGATCAAGAGGTTATCTCCGCAGAGATCGTCTCTCTTCTGTCAAAAGGGGCCATTGTGCCCACGATTCCTCATCCCAGGGGTTTCGTCAGCAATGTTTTTCTCGTTCAGAAAAAAGGGGGAGGGGTTCGTTTGGTCCTCAATCTAAAGGATTTCAACTGCGGGGTAGTCTACCGCCATTTCAAAATGGAGGGCATCCATCTTCTGCGAGACTTGCTGCGAGAGGGCGACTGGATGGTTCGTCTAGATCTCAAGGATGCTTATCTCTCGGTGCCAATCTTTGCCCCGCATCGTCGTTATCTACAATTTCAATGGTCAGGCACTTGGTACGAGAAAAAAGTTCTTCCTTTCGGCCTTTCTTCAGCTCCGTGGTGTTTCACGAAGCTTCTTCGTCCTGTGGTGGAATCTCTGAGATCGCACGGAGTCCGTCTGATTGTTTATCTGGACGATATCCTTCTCTTGGCGCATTGTCCCCTCCTTCTCCGTTCTCACTTGCAATGGTCCATCGATCTGTTACAATCTTTGGGTTTCCTGGTGAATCCTCAGAAGTTTGACTTTATTCCATCTCAGTCGATGGATTTCCTGGGCTTTCGGATAGACTCTGTCTCATGCCAACTACTTCTTCCCGGACAGAAAATCAGCTCAATCAAGAGGGACTTGCGTCTCCTTCTTGCCAAACAGACTGTTTCCTTCCGATCGGTGGCCCGCATTGTGGGCCTTCTGTCTTCCTCCATCCAAGCGATCTTTCCGGGTCCTCTGCATTATCGGGCGCTTCAGCGACTCAAGATACAGCATCTGCAGAAGGGTCTGCGCTATTCGGATCATGTTCCCCTGTCAGACGATGCTCGCATGGAGATGTTGTGGTGGCTGGACCACATGGAATCTTGGAACGGTTGGGCGCTGTTCGGGAAGACTCCCGACATTGTGATCGAGTCCGATGCCAGCCTTTGGGGTTGGAGAGCCCAATGCGGTTCTGTGACAACGGGGGGTCGTTGGTCGCAGGAGGAGCTGTCTTTACATATCAATTTCCTGGAACTTCTGGCGGGTTCCTTTGCAATTCGGTGCCTTTCCCCTCAACAGGCAAACTGCTGCATTCTTCTCAGAATGGACAACGTTTCGGCAATTCGTTATGTGAACAAACTGGGGGGAACTAAGTCCAAGCTTTTTTCAGAGATTGCGAAAGACTTTTGGCACCTGTGTCTGCAACGCAGGATCACAGTTATTGCAGAATACCTGCCGGGTTCTTGCAATCAGATTGCGGACTGGAATTCTCGACATCTCCACGACTCCAGCGACTGGAGGCTTCACCCTCGGGTCTTTCGGCAATTGATTCTCATCTGGGGGTCTTGTCATCTGGACCTGTTCGCTTCTCGTCTGAACGCCCAGCTTCCCCAATTCTTCAGCTGGCACCCGGATCTGGAAGCTCTGGCGGCGGATGCTTTTCTCCAGCCTTGGCCTCCGTCTCTGTGCTATGCGTATCCCCCCTTCATGATGATTGCCCGGGTTCTTGCCCGGGTACGTCAGTTCTCGTCGGAACTCATTCCGATCACCCCTCTTTGGAGGGCCCAGGCGTGGTTTCCAGTTCTTCTGGAGATGAGTTGCTCGACGCCGTTCATCCTTCCACACAGGTGGAACCTTCTTTTGGATCCTCTGCACAATCCTTACCCTCTGATTTTGTCGGGTCAACTTCTGTTGGTGGCTTGGAGGATTTCGGGGGACGCTGGCAAGTCCCGGGATTACCGGGAGACTCTACCCGATTTATCAATGAAGGGCTCCCAACACACGTAAGCGTTATGCGTCCAGTTGGAAACTCTGGTGTTCTTGGTGCGCACAACGGTCTGTGGATCCCGTTTCAGCGGATCTTGCTCTGATTAGTAATTTTCTGGCTTCTTTGGCCTCTTCGGGTCTGGCTTATAGGACTGTGAACAATTTCCATTCTGCCATTTCGGCAGGTCATATTACTATTGATGGTAAACCTGCGGGAGAACATCCCTTGATTTCTAAATTGCTTATGGGCATTAGATGGTAAAACCTCCTTGTCCCAAATACGTTGCCTTATGGAATGTGTCTGTGGTTTTACGGTTTCTTTCGTCTTGGCACTCCAATTCTTTCTTGACCCGTAAACAGCTTTCAGCCAAGCTGACTATGCTTCTGTGTTTGATCTCCTGCAAACGGGTTTCTGATGTGCGAGCTTTAGATCTTGCCGGTCGCACTTTTTCACCGGAGGGTGTCACTTTCATTATTTCTAGACGGACAAATTGTAATACCTCTTCCTTTTCTTATCCCTCGTTTCCTCACAATCCTCAATTGTGTGTGGTTCAGTGTATCAAGGATTACGAGGTAAGCTGCATCTTTAAGACATGATTCACAGGGGCAACTTCTTATTGCTTTGCAGAAGCCTTTCAAGCCTGTTACTCCTGCAACTTTGGCTCTTTGGCTTCGTTGGCTCATGCAGGAGGTGGGCATTGATGTTAACATTTTTGGTGCTCACTCCACTAGGGGAGCGATCGCTTCAAAGGCTTTTTCAATGGGTGCTAGCCTTCATGACATCATGAAGGCTGCAGATTGGTCCTCTGAATCAGTGTTCAAAACTTTTTATTTTAAACCAATTGTTGATGTTGCATCTGTTGTGGTGGATAAGCTTTGAACAAGCATAATCGGAGCCTCCGTCCTGCCATAGAATTAAAAATTTGCTAACTTTCGTGCCAAGAATTTTCAAATCTATTAAGGACAGGAGGCGAGGATTATCCCACCCTTGCTATTTTAGTGTTATTGCATTATTCTACTGTTATGAGCTGACTTGCCTATGTCTTTATTATAAAATGTTTATGCAATTTGTCCCACCCTCTCTTGAATTCTGCCTTCGTTCAGGGTGGGTGTAGGTATTACGTCTTTGTTTACTGTTTCAGGTTCCGACCTCAAATGAGCCGTGGATCCGGCGTCTGAGACTGCTGCTGTGGCTTGTCCCGCTGGTCCTTGTATTTGCCTGTTTGGTTGCCTTGTGGATGTCCTGCGGCCGGATGTTCTTCATGTATCCTTGGTTTTTCCTTCTACGTTTTTGACTTTATGACTTACCTGTTATTGACAAAGAAAGAGGAAGTTATGATCTCTGTGACCCTATTTATGTTAGCTAAGTACTCATGGGTATTGTAGTTTTCATCTTTACTGTATTCTGATTGGCTGCTGTTTTTTCGCAGAAAAGAAATAGAGAAAGCATAATCCTCGCCTCCTGTCCTTAATAGAATTGAAAATTCTTGGAACGAAATTTAGCAAATTTTTAATTATCCCCGCGTGCGAATGTTCCAACGGCCGTGACGAGCTCAGCTCGTCATAAGTGCAGCTCAACCGTGCCTCATGACGAGCTGAACTCGTCATTAGCACGCAGCGGTTTAAATGTGAGTGCTTAACGATTGGCTTTGACAACATTTGCTTATGTCTTTTTGGCACATCACAATGCATGTGTGCGCTTGTGTCATGACACAAATGGCCCATGGTTTGTGATGCATGCACATGCATCTATGGCGGCCATTTTGTAGCTAATTGGCTCTTAACCTTGGGCCCATGGCAGTGCTTGACTTGTGAAAAAATAAGTACCAAGCCCTTGCAAGGAGAATGCTTCAGCTTGCACCACCCATTGCCACTGTCAGCGCTGCCGATGACAATACCACCAAAATTACTAACGAGCACTGGAAACCACCAGCTCAAATTAAGCACTGGTCTAT
This sequence comes from Lissotriton vulgaris, assembly GCF_964263255.1. Taxonomy (NCBI): domain Eukaryota; kingdom Metazoa; phylum Chordata; class Amphibia; order Caudata; family Salamandridae; genus Lissotriton; species Lissotriton vulgaris. The sequence continues at coordinate 197,103 of NW_028254128.1, forward strand.
GGACTTCTGAAAGTCCATAACATGTGTTGTTGGGGCCTACAATTTATTAGAAAATGAAGTAATATTAGAAGATTAGTAAAGAATATATACATAAAAAAGCAAAATGATAAATGGTCATTTCAAAACATTCTATAAACATGAAGGCATTTGAATGTGGATGCTAAAAATAGGTTGGAATACTTAACTTGATTTACAGGAGCAGAGTGAGTACCATTAGCAGAATCTAACATGGACGATTGGTGGCCTAAATTGAATTACTGGTTTGTGCCGATAAACCAACAGCATGCATTAGGAGCAAAAACGATAAAGTGATATGGTAGTCTAACATATTTTGAATTATCTTTTAGAAATATAACCCTTTTTTGGAAAGATTCAACCTTCACATTACAATTACAATTTTGATTAGATTTTTGTGTATTTTGTAAATTAAATAATGTATTTCAGAATTTGTGTATTTGTTTGATGTGTACTTGTTTTTGGGATGTTTTGAGGTTCACATCACATTAATTGATAAATCTGGGGTCTTTGGTTTCAATTAGCTATTCAGTGAGTGTCCAGAGAAGTCAAAAAGGTAAGAACAACTGTTGTAGATTATTGCTAAATGACTGTCATGGGTGCAGATGCATGTTTATACATTGCAGCATATGTCTTGTGAAACATACACATGCATGCATCATGATTCGATGATGGAAATATTTTACTTTATTGAAATGACCTTTCCGTACCGGAAAAGTGAAAATAAAAATATTAGAATTGTTCAGCTAGGAGGCACCAAATTAAACAGGAAACAGAGCCGTGAGGGGAATGGCAAATTTCTCCACATACCTGCCTGCCCACAGGAGCCTCCCCCCTCGCTAGGGGTGCCACCGCCGTGAGGGGAACGGCCATCGCCCCGCAGCGCCCGCAGCCCCTGCAGCCCCTGCGCCTACAAACCCCAGGGGGCTGCGTGAGGCGCGTTTCGCACACGTCAGAGGAGGGCGCCGGAGCTCCTCAAAGCCGGCCAGGCCCTCCCACAGCACTGGACGCGTGTGGGCGTGCCAGGGCGAAGCCCGGGCCAAGGGCGGGCCCACCCTTGCCCGTCATCGCCGGGAAGAGGCGGAGCTGGGCTCCCCCTCTAACAACTAGGATCACTACGGACTGTGGGACAAGGGTAAAGGTATTGAGCTTGACTTTTTCTAGTGACTACCCTGACTTGTGAGTAACTGTGGTCCAGAACATTTCATCGACCTATTTTAGACCCTGGTGATAATACTTCCACTCAGAACTTGCAGTTTTATGACATTTATGCTGCTTATACTACTGGATTGTTTATCTTTTATGCTAATTTTTATTTACTAATTTTATCGGTTTTAATCATTTTCCATTCTATGTAGTGTTTTTGTTATTGTGGGACCAAAAATAATCCTGTGATTCAATTGAATTGCCCCGCCTTAATTACTTCATTTTAGGCTGATCCACCCTCCTTTGTTTGTCCTTAGTGGGTCGCCCAGAACTAAGCTTGCCTCAGTCAAGTCTGTACTTTATTGCACATGTCACTTTAAAGAAAGTTAGCTTTTCTTGCACTCTATTCCTAGCAATGAGACACGTGTCACTTTAATAATGGCCAACCCATACATTGCACTTTATTGTTTAGCAGCGAGGCACGTTTCCTTTTAACCAAGGTTAGCCCATCCTGCACTTTATTGATAGCATTGAGGCTATTGGAGCTTTACCCATTCGTAACATCATTGCAAAAAGGAAGCCTGCCAAGCGGTATATCGATAAACCCTGTGCTACGATTGACACAAATCAGGTTAAATCAGTTAACGTTCTCTCAGAAGAAATAGACCGCACTGAGAGACGTTTGTCCATGGGTTCTAGTCATATGGGGGAGACCAGAGGACCGAGGCTAGGGATCTTACAAGCCCTTCAAGTGAGATCTTATTTGATAAATCAACTAATCTCCCATTGCTAGTCTAGGTGACAGCCCCCAACGAAGCGAAAGCGGTGTGCACTAATGGAGATTATACCCGATTATCTTCGACTCCCATTCTGGCCACACTAATGGAGATTATACCCGATTATCTTCGACTCCCATTCTGGCCACACGTGGAAGCCCCCCGCCCCAGAAAAAGACCAGGGGATGTAGAAAGAACCCTATTGAACAAGAGAACGCCAATCCCAACCTCAAGACTAAATAAGACAAAAAGAATACTTATACAGAGAAACAAGGTTCATCTGTTAGATTAGACCATCCACAGCATGGTTTAACTTGCAATTTTAGGTAAATCTTCTAATAAAAGTTATAGATCTCTCCCATTACAGAAGGCAAGTGCAGTGTCTAAGCCGGGCACATTTACTTCCCCTGATATTGCAAAGTTCGATAGCCGAAATGCTACTGCTTCTGCAGAGAGAACAACCACCACGTGTATAAATCTACCCCCCGAATGTATTGCTTATGTCGCTATACTGGCTACCATACCTAGACAACAACCTGGTCAGGTAGAAGTCCATGGCTCACTTATGAACAGAGTGGTGTTCTGGTTGACCCACAATTGTGGATATCCAATGGAAGGGGTAAGTCAGATATTAACAACACGTAGAGTGGGTTGGATCGGGCCTCTTAAAAAATGTTTTGCAGGGGACTGTAATATCATCAATTTTCGATCCCCAAGCTGGGCAAATAATACACTCAAAAATGCACCACCACCCTCCCCCTGGGAATTTAACACCACCCTTCTCCCTCTAGCGTATTTTTATAGACATCTGATGGCGACACATGGAAATGGTATTTGGGTTAGAAATGGACCGTTGTTAGCCTCCCCCTCGTTCCCTACTTTCCCTAATTTTGCTATTCCAGTTGCCAACAAATATCAGGCCCTGAGCAACCTCAACACCAATGATTGACGCAAGGGGGATATTCAGTTTAGACAGATAGCACAGGGAAAATCTGTACTAAAAGATCTTATAATGGGAATTAAGTCTAATGATTACTTATCTGATAAGACCAATCAATGTACGATAGAGCAGGGTAGGGTGCTACTTACAAATGACACACGGAAACTAACTACTTTTAGTGATATAGATCATGTTTTATTTGAATCACCTTTCACTAGGGACATGGGGGGGCATGAAGTACCCCTCCAGGATGCCCACGAGGTCAATACGTGTAACGGGTATCAGGTGACCACTTGGAATATTTCTGGTCTTAAAAGTAAAATAGGTACGCCTTCATGGTCTGATTTCCTAATGGCCCAACATGACATCATATGTTTACAGGAAACATGGAGTACCGAAACCAATCTATGTAGAGGGTTCTACCTCCCATTGGCTCCCAGCACAGGCCTCTACCTCAGGTAGAGCAAAGGAAGGCCTTTCGATTTTGATTTCTACCAATCTGGTCAAATGTAGGGTCAAGCGCTGCATTAGTGCTGGTACCCATTCCCAGATTATGTGGCTAGTATCTGCTGTGGGAAAAGATGTCATTCTGATAAATTTTTATAATAATGTGTTTAACTCTCCCCAAGGGTCAGTTGTCCATGCGCTGGAAAGAGAACTTGATAGGCTGAATAGTACGATCATACAATCAATTATTATTCTTTGTGTTGGCGATTTTAATGTTCCAGCATGCCCATTATCGCTGACTAAAGTTTGTGGACCCAGGAGAGGGGATTTAGACAATGATTGTTTTACGCATTTCCCCCACTGTGAATATGGTACAGCCTTAAATAATGTTATTGACAAGTTGGATTTAGGATTATTGCAATGTGACACTGATAAACAAAATGTGAAAAGCCCTACATTTACCGGAAGAAGCGCTATATCCAATATTGACCATATTATAATCTCATATAATAGTGTACATTTGTCCTCTCCACCTTGGATAACGAACCAACCAGCCAGCGACCATAATAGTGTATCTTTTCATTCATTATGTTGGGGTTTTAAAATTGTAATCAGTGTTTTTAATAGTCTACCCATTGCTCCCATCATACTGAATAGTGTCCGAATAAAACGGACCGGTTTGGATCCATCTAAAATTCAACATGATGTTATTTTTCATTGCTTGAATGAAATTCAAATATGCTTAGGGGATTTGGTCGACCCCCAACTGATGCCTGCTAATTTTACTAAGATTAATAGTTACATCGAGAATTTATTGACGAAACCAGCCTGTGGAAACAAAAAACCCAAGAAGAGTTTGCTTGATGGCAATTGTACTGCGGCTTTATGTCGCCTCAAACAAGCTCTTGGGTGTGACCCAAGAAACCCAGATACAATTAAGGTCCTACGTGCAGCATATGCCACAGCCATCAAAACCAGAAAAGTAGAGCTTCAAGAGATAGCCTGGGATGACCTAAGTTAAGCTGATGATACTAAAAACAGCAAATTGTTCTGGGACACGGTAAAAGTCCCTTTTTGAAGGATGATCATGTCCCAGAACTTAATTCTTATATTAATTGTAATGCTGGGTAGAGCATTTTTCAAATATTTTCAATCCAATCGATAGAGTAGCATCTTCCATCTTGCATGCCCAACCCCCTACCGATTGGCCAATTGTAGCCTTATCAATTAGGGTAGAGGAGGTCATCGAGGCCATAACTAGTAATAAGGGGGGAAGGCACCGGGACCCAAAGGGGTCCCGATAGACCTTTATAAAAATGAAATGACCCTACGGTCCCCGTTTTTAACCAGAGTTTTTAATGCCGCCGCTGTGACCCAATTTCCTATATCATGGGGTCAGTCAAGTATAATACCCATCCACAAAAAAGGGGTAAGGACGTCCGTAATTACCGGCCAATTTCCCTCCTGGACTCTTCTATCAAGATTATGAGCCAGGTCATGCTATCTAGATTAGAAGCTTGGGTTATTGAGAAGTCGATCTTTGCTCAAATACAATATGGATTTCAAAAAGGAGTTGGCACACTAGAGCAGTGCATCAACTTGGACCTTTTAATCTGCAAATATACCCTAGCAAAGGAGTGTAATTTATATTTATGCTTTAATTGACCTTAGTAGTGCTTTCGATCTGGTAGACCACTCTATCTTATGGCCCCTATTGTTAGAGATGGGTGCCCCAAAAGAGATAGTTTATTTCCTGGCAAGACTTTATGAGGAACTGTCTAGTAAGGTGCGGTACGGGTATTCAGGTGACTATACCCCCTTTTTTAAAGTTAAAAGAGGCATTCGACAGGGCTGCGTCCTAGCTCCCCTACTTTTTTCATTGTTTATCAATGATGTGGACGCAGCCCTGAAATTGACGGAGTCGGATGCCCCGAGGGTGGATGGGAATCCCATTCCAATTCTTTTATACGCTGATGATGCGGTTTTACTCTCTCATGCCCCCATTGGGTTACAGCGTCTTATTGATAATTTTACTCTTTTTATTGCCAAACGAAAGCTCTTAATTAATAAATCTAAACTTTTGTTATGGCTTGTGGCAGGAACCCAATTTTATCCAGATCGTATTATATAGAAGGCTCTAAGGTTTAGAGAGTTAAAACTTTCAGCTATTTAATTAAATTGTTCTAGAAAGTAAACTTTTCAATTTTCTAATTTCGGCAGCATTAAAATCTGTTACTTATTGTTCGAAAGATAGTTCTTCATTATCTGTTCATGCATGGTGGTCATGGGTTCTTTTTACAAGAAAAGGGGCTCAACTATCTATAAAGGGGATTACTGATAATTCGATCTCTTTTCAATCATTTTGGTTGCCTGTTGATTTATATTTTGATATTAAGCAATGCTTATATAATTTTTTTGTTTATGTTATATATTTCTTCAATTGTTGCTAATTTTTATTGTTATAGTAGCTCTGTCAATACCTAATGCTCTCATTGTGTATTTAACCCTTCCCTTACCTTTTTTTTTGTTCATATGAAATTGCTATTCTATTTACCTACTACAATTTATTTATATTTTGATAATTTTATTGTACTTTGTTGTAGGTATTTTCGCCTTATTGTAATATTTTTTGTATTGTCTCTATGTATTATCAATATACAAATTCAATAAAATATTTTAAACAAAAAAAACCTACAAAATAAACTTACTGCTATTTGGGCATTACTTTTGCAGGGAACAGGTCATGGGCGCAGGAACATGACAACGCCTGTGCTAAGATGCGAGGAATATAAAGTGTATTTTTAGATTTGCTGATAAGCTGCGCAATCGATTTATTAGAGATATGTTGACAATTTATGAGATACGATGTGTCACTGCCGCACTTTATGGTGTAGTGGTTTGGGGACATTGCCAAGGCAATGTATTACAACAAACCGAAAATGTATTTTTAAAACGTTTGTTGTGTGCCCCATTATCGGCCTCCATGGAAATCATTCACCATGAAGTGGGCATCAAATATATCTCTGACCTGGCTTCATTGCGCCCTCCTTTACTCTGGAAATCTATATGTTCGAAAGAGGAGACTCTGTTTACTCAATCTATAAAACGGGATTGCCTTAAAATTGAGTATTGTTCAAGAATTCCGTGGTTAAACTATATCTTCCACTGGTTTAAACTTCTGTTTAATTATGATATCCAATAGGATCCCAAATGTGCAGATTATGTTGCTAAAAGTGAGATAAAATCAACCCTACTAGCCCACAAAATAGAGGTCCCCTCTCGTGTTCTTAAGATCCAAACAAGTTACATCTTTTATCTTCAACTGGATCCTAAACAGGGGTTTCAAAGTTACCTGTCAGTCGTGACAAGAGTATCACATCGATTTGTGTTAACACGTCTAAGATTGGGTACCATACATCATCTTGTCAATTTTCCAGTTATGAAACAGCGTGCTACCCAACCATGCCCATGCGATGGAGTCTCCCTCCAAAGCTGCTGCCATATGTTATTATTTTGCAAACGGTACTCTAATTTTAGAAAATTCTTTTTAAAACCGTTCTTCCTGCACAATAATATAAGATCCACTAAAGATGCTATGATTTTGCTCTTTGGATTAGAAGAACCAGGTCTGTGTTTTTATACAGCAACATTTCTTTTGAAAGCTATTAGCATTAGGAAATCTATGACCAATTATTTTTAACTACATGATCTCTAGGTTTTCTCACATAATTTTTGCACTTGCACTTTTTTGTATTGGAATTATACATGTGTATATACATCGCCAGGGTCTATATATGAATTATGTATTTGTACTTACCGTATCAGGGTTTTTCTCATATTTACAATTTTTTTCAATCTGTATCTTGTGGTTTTTATATATTAATATTATGAAGATTGACTATGATTGTTTTTGCTTATATGGTTGATTTACTCAAACCGAATAAAAGCATCAAACTGAAATTAAAAGTAAAAAAAAAAGTATGAAAGTGCTGGATGGGGAGCAGTGGAGCAGGACCACTGGAGGGAAAGTGCAGAGAGCAAGGGTTCTGGCAGCCATAATAATAAAAATAACGCTGTAAAAATAATAAATGGGAATATGATGTGGATTGGGTTTTTTTAAATAGTTGACATCTGCAATATGCTTTGTGGTAGGCTGATAAAAAGTGTGATGCACAACTGATGGTTAAAGCCAGCTATACCACAGTAGCCTATGGCTGAAAGAGACTGTCCAAAAGCCCCTTCTTGCTGTACGTATGCCTGTATGTTGTTGTTGTTGTTGTGTGTGTGTGTGTGTGTTTGTGTGTGTGTGTGTGTGTGTGTGTGTGCAGGGGTGTGTATGTGTGTTTTTGTGCATGTGTGCGTGTGTGTGTGTGGTGTTATGTTGTGGGGTACATTAGGCGTCATCATGCAGCTAATTCTGTCTATAGGTAAAGCCTAAAAAATGTAAGCATATGATTAGTAGTGGACGCAGGTAAAAGAGAATTGTTGCAATTTTTCTCTGTCACCTCATAAGTGAATAGGATGGTGTATGTAGGGTTCTACATGAAACCATGATCTGCAAAAACATTAGGAATATGAAATAGTGACTTCCACAATTACAACCTAAATTAACTGTCCCACTGTATGATTTTTCACGAGTATTCCTACATCTATCCAAACTTACATCCCACATATATAGGACTTGATTAATTTAATATTCTATCTCCATTCTTAGCTAATTTGGGGGCTACTGCTTGATAGTTGGAGCAGGTACTGCCTAAAATTTCATTGGGAGACACTTAGGTAAGAGCAATAGTTTTGGCATAAGGGCAATGGAATGATCATTGGGGAGAGGAGTTGTACTAATCGAATCTGGGGAACCGGAATCGAGTCTCGACAATGACACTGAACATCGTGTGATTTTTGGAAAATCACTTAATCTCCCCATGCCTAACAAAAATGAATGATCCTCTTTAATATGTTAGAAGGATATTGCAAATAAATTATAGGAACAACTTTTTCCAGTTGTACGGGCCAGTGGGAATAGCAGAAACAACAGAGTCAAAAACATAGTCAAAAATTATTGCTGTGTTTATCGACAGTAGCCTTTTTATGAAACCCAACGTATACTCAGTAAGATTTAAATGCCTAGCCACTCTTTAGATGCTAAATAAAATGGTCCCACTCTTGCCACTGCATGCACACAAGATGATTGTTATAGCAGTAATAATATTGAAAATAGACTATGCAAACAAAGTCTATATTGGCCTCACCAATATCACATTACAAAAACTCCAGCTTGTTACAAATGAATCAACACGGATAATATTGGAATTATGCGATCCCTTTACTTCAGCAATTCCACTGTTTGCCAGTAAACGACACATCCAATTTAAAACCTGCTCCCCTACATTCAAGATCCTTGGTGGCCTTGCCCTCCATTCCCCCGCTTTTTAGCATGACAATTGAATAAATATCTCTAAGCATGCAAACTAAGAATGACTTGAGCATAACTGCTGGATTAGCCAACATTTTTTAAGACTAAATCTGGAGGAAGCCCTTTGCTGTAAACGCACCTGCCATGTGGAATCTCCTTCTTGCTCACTGTAGTGATGACACCAAACACGTGATCAGTCAGGAAAGGTTTATTACCATGAAAAACAAGACGACCCTCAAAACGTCAAGAGCAGCGTGTCACCTCACGTCAGCCTCTACCACTGTCACTGATAGAACACAGCAATGTCAGCATTCTCTCGGTGAGGTAATGCATGAACCGGACGTAGCAGAGTCCAAAAAGGAGAAGTCACATCACAACACACACCCCTCCCTTCACATGAAAGAACAGCAGAATGAAAACTGATGTGAAAGGGAAGTTTGGAAAGGGGAAGAGGGTGAAGCATAAAACGAATAACAAAGAAAATCATATAAGTACATAGTCAGCCAAATAACGAGGTGGTCTCCGGTCACGGCCGGGACATGCAGACACATCCCCCGAGCGGAGGGAAGAGGTAATGGGAAGGTTTTATAGAGCTCCACCTGAGGGGAGACCAGAACAACCGTCACCACCGAACACACTGTCATTAATACTGTTTTCAACATCACTCAAAAGCCAGAAGTCATTGGAAATGTTCTTAGCAGCAACAATGTCATAACTGACCATCTTATTCCACCTTTCTACACCTTTGCGAAACAATACCACATTGCGTTTGTTCCAAATGTTACCATTGTTTAGCACAACATAATCTGTAAACACTTGCTTTACCCTGAATGGACCCCAAAACTAGGACAGACCTCTCACAGTCCTTCCGTGCCTTATTTGAACTAAGTCCCTGGCGGCGATCATAGAATTTTTAGAGCTGGATAAAACCTCCTTAACATTAATAGTAGAGGGGGCAACAAGCCATGCAGGTATGATTTTAGTGCCTGGCTTCCTACCATGCATTTTCTCAAATGGAGATTTAGATACTCTATGCACAGTAGTTCTATGCGTCCACACCATCTCATCAACCACCTCTCCCACATTCTTACCACTCTGGATAGCCATCGAAATTGTACCCTTAACCAGACGGTTGGCTTGGGGGTTGTATAAAGACGTACGATGGTGCATGATCCCACACTTGTCCTTGAAATCTCTCATTTCTTTTGAGACAATTTGGGTCCCATTATCAGTGACCAGGACATGAGGAAGACCCTCCTCTCTGAATACAGCTTTAAGCTGCTCAATTGTGCTACAAGTAGTGACTTCAGGCATAAAATGCACAATGAGCAACCTGGAGTGGACATCTATTATGACCAATGCATTTCTGAGTTCCTCCCCAACTCCATGCATGGGTCCAATGAAGTCTAAGCAGGCCTTACTCCAGGATAATCCTGGGTCCTCGATGTGCCCAATGGCAGAATTAGGACTAGTCTTGAGTCTTTTCTCACTCTGCAAGCACACCTCACAGCCAACCACCCACGCATTGATCTCCTCGTCCATGCTGGGCCACCAGAAGTTTTCTCTCACATGTTTCTTTATCAAGGTTTGGCCGAGATGACCCTCATTTGCAAGTGCGATTATCTTACGTATCAACCCTCTAGGGGGTACAAATTTATTACCTCTCATTAATACCTTAGCATCACTCAAGCTCAACTCATCCAAAATCTTTACGTTTGGTCTGACAGTAGGCACAACAGTGCTTTCTCTTCTTCTGCCTTTGATCAACATATATTCTACCTTCCTAAGGGTGGAATCGCACACCATGTTTGTCCTCCATTCCTCTTTTGAAAATGCACCTTCCCCGCACTCTGCCACATCGCCTAAAGAGGCAACAGCACCCTCTAGCTCCCATAAAGAGCTTCCACTCATTACATCCTTGTTTTTTAATGACAACTGTGACAAACAGTCTGCCTGTGCATTTCTCCAGCCTGGAATGTGTGTGACCTGATACCTATATTCCTGCAGCTGAGACGCGAGTCTGGCTAATCTTGCTGACCCCTTACCAGCACCACCTGGACTCAATACTTTTACCAAGGGCTTGTGGTCCGTATGAATACAGAAATCAAGGCCCCACAAGAAGGTCCTGAAGTGTTCTTCAGACCACGCTGCAGCCAATGCCTCTTGCTCTATGACAGAATAGTTGCACTCGCACTCAATCAACGTACGGGATGCAAACGCCTCAGTGTGTTCACACCCCTTATGAATTTGGGACAGGAAAGCCCCCAGACCACATGCACTTGTGTCAACCGTAAGAAAGGTGCTAATTTGCGTGTCGAAAGATGCAAGCACACCCCCTTCACATATGTTTCTTTTAATTTGCGCAAAAGCTATTTGTTGTGCCTCTCCCCATAAAAATGAACATCTCTTTTTCATCAGTAGTCTCAAGGCTTCGGTTTTGGTCGCAAACGAACTGAGAAACTTAGCGTAATACTCAATTAAGCCCATGAGGGACCTAAATTTATCTTTATTTTACTCTTTCAACATTCCTCAACACTTCTGACATAATGCGTTGGAAGACGCTAGCTGTTGATGATAGCCCGAATGGTATTCTCCTGAATCTAAAGGTTCCCTCCAAGGTGACAAATGATGTGAGATCTTTTGACTCCTTGTGCAACCTGATCTGGTGGTAAGCACTCTTCAAATCCAGTTTTGAAAAGTACTTACAACCCCCAATCAATAACAACATTTCATTAATGTTTGGAAGAGGAAATGTGTCAGTTACGATATGCTAGTTCAGACTAAGCAAGTCCACACATAATCTCAACTTCCCATCACTTTTTTTGCTGCTAACCACAGGAGAGACCCATTCAGAGGCTTGGACCGGTTCTATGACCAGTTCTTTGACTCCCTCCTCCAACCTTTCCTGTAACATTTTTTCACTTTATCTCTCACCACAAAAGGTACCCTCCTCATCTTATGTTTCACAGGGACCGGGCCCTTCCTCAAGATAATTTTGTGGGTGTACCCCTTCAATTCTCCCAGTCCCCCAGCAAATAATTCCTCCATTTCTCTCAGTACTTCCTCAGTGGATACATCCGACACACTGAAAACCTGCCCCTCAGCATGCGGATCTATGATGATATGTAGATCCAACTAATGACCCCACCCCAAAATGGGAGGTCCATCCTCTGCAACGTAGATCTTCCCCATAGTTTTCCTTGACTTGAAATTGATTGAAGCAGTGAATAAGCCTAAGACATTGATTGTCTTTCCTTGGTATCCTCTTGGATCGATGTCTTTTGGTTCAAGTGTGACTTGCGGCCACTCTTTTTCCCACATCCACTTCGGAACAATTGTCCACAAAGATCCACAATACACCATCAGTTCCACCTGCTTGCATTGGATGTCAAATGTTGCTTAAGGACGTTGCCTTTTCCCTTCATTAGCTTTGCCTGGAAGGAACATCAGGACGCGCTCTTCAGTATCTCCATCCAAACGTGATTGCTCCGCAACCGGTCCTGCTTCTTACACATTCTTGCGTAGTGACCTCTACGTCCACACTTTCTGTGAAACACCATTTTGAATTCCTGTTATGTACAGAACTCCCACATCCCCTTTGCTTTTTGCCTTTCTGCACTTCCATACTGGACTTTTCATTTGTATACTTCACTGGGTAATCCTTCCTTCCCACAGCTGCCACCTCCTCTGCAACCTCCTCATACCTTCATACATCGCTCACTCTCCTCTAGAACCTTTGCGGTGGAAATTGCGTCTTTCAGTGTTGGGTTCTTAGCTGCCCATAAGCACTCTTGTGTCTTTTTACTGTGGCATTGAACAATAAATTGGTCACAAATAAGTTCATCTGCCATTTGACCAAAATTGCATTTGATTGACAACTCGCGCAGAACTGAAATGAAATCATGCACAGATTCCTCTGGTGTTTGTGGCCTATTGTGGAACTCGTATCGTGAGAGGACGACATTCTCTTCTTTAGCAAACCTTTTATCCAACCTTAACTTGGCTTCCTGGTATTCATCCTCAACAGCCTGATTTCCACTTCCGAGCATTTGTGGTAAATACTTGAAAATGCGACGTGCTTCCTTTCCTATCGTGCCCAAAAGAAGTGCTTTTTTTCTGCAGAGAATTCCACACCATCTAAAGCTATGATGTAATATTCAAATAAATCAATCCACTGCTCCCATGGCATAGAAGGTTGCCCAGGTTGTGCCAGAAAGAAAGGTGGAATAAAAATTGAGAATACCACCATTATAAAAAACTATATTGCAGAATTCCCATAGGATAACCAAAAAGCTCTTTAGATGGTGTTAAAATGAGTATCTGCAATACACCCAGAAACCAGTAGAGGGCTCGCTTTGACAAGAAATGATAATTGTCCTTGACATTGACGTGACTAGAACGAAGGAAGTCAGCTGTTTACATTGGCATACTCGAATAGTTGGGTTTAAAGTGCTCAGATAACTTTGACAATGTTATTCGGATCCTGTCAGCGTTTGTCAGCATTCCTCACTACACAGGTGTTCCACTTGGGGGCGGATAAGAGGAATCTGGTGAATGAGTTCTCTGCTGTTTGTAGAGATGCGGCATCGACATGTCCCCAAACGCCAGCCCCGTATAGGGCAGTGGATAGGCATTTTGCGGAATAGATTTGTAACATCTCCACTGGGGATCTCCATCCGAGTCTTTGTGAAAAACTAATCAAAGCAGTGTTGGCTCTTCTAAAAAGGTGCCTTCTCGACTCAATCGCAGGTTTCCATTTTAGTTTCTCGTCGATCATTATGCCCAGGTAGGGATATTGTGGCGTTCTCTCAAGATTTTGGTTGTTGAGGGTGATGTTCTTTATCCGTTTACTCCCTCCACCGGCCACCATTACAAACTTTTTTTCACGTTTATATGTAAGTCCAGTGCGCCCATGAAATCAGCATATTTGTTTAAGGATTTCGGAAGTTCTATGGGGGTGCGAGCCAGAATTACCGCGTCATCCGCATAGAGCAATGCCGGGATCATGCATTGATTTATTCTTGGGAGGTCCTGTGCCCCTCTCAGCATCCTCTCTTCCAACCCGTTTGTATACAGGGAGAAGAGGAAAGGGGCTAGGACGCACCCCTGCCTGACTCCTCGCTCTACCTTGAATGACGGAGTGAGCTCACCCTTTGTCCCGTAGCGCACTCTCGCAGTGGCATTCATATATAATTCCCTTAGAAAGTCCAATAGTGGGGGATCCACCCCCATGTTTCGCAAAAGAGTCCATAGCTTTGAGTGTGATACGCAGTCAAAAGCAGAGGACAAGTCCACGTACACCATGTACATTGTCCCCTGCTTTGCGTGGATGTACTTGGACACAATTAGACTTAGGTTAAGGGCCTGTTCGACGGTTCCGAACCCTTCTCTGAAACCAAATTGAAGGTCCGATAAAATCTTACTGTCGTCAGCCCATTGTTGCAGTTGTTCCAGGATTACTCTGCCGACTACTTTTCCTGTGGAATCTAATAGAGAGATCGGTCGGTAACTTTTAACGTCTTGACGGTCCCCCTTTTTAAAGATGGGGACCATAATGGAGTTGGACCAAGACTCCATTAAACCCAATTCGCTGTTGCAGAACATACTCTGGTGATTATAGGGGCCAACAGATCCGGATGTTGTTTGAAGAGATCCACAGGGACCCCGTCTGGTCCTGGAGAGCTTTGCCCCCTTTGCTTAGATTTAGTGCTTGCATTACCTCAAGGATATCATACTGAATGTTTATTGGAAAGTAGACAGAAGGATGAGAATGAGTTGTTTCTTCATTGGAAGATGTTAGTTTGATTATATGGGAGAAATGTTTTACCCATATTTCCTCTTCTATCGCTACGTCGATTTGAGGTCTACTGGAGTCAGAAAGAAAAGGGGTTTTCACTGTCCGCCAGAAAGACTCACTGTTTTTTGTGAGTGAGCTTTTATGTAAATCATTCCATAAGGATTGTTTTAGCTCCTGTTTTCTTTGTTTCCTGACTATTTTGTAGTGGTGTCTTAGATGTTTAATCAGTTGTATGTCTCTTTTTGGTTGCCTCAGAGCCTCTTTTAATTTGATTAGAGAGCTCGTGCATTCGTGATTGAACCAGCCTGGGATTGTTGGATTATTTAGGTTATTTGATTTATTTTCCCTGGTCAGCATTAGTTTGGTTTTATCCAAAATGATCTTGAAGTTTTGAAGGATGGTGTTGTCATCAGACTCCAGGTCTAAGCAGTTTATTATGTTAGGATATAGAGTCTTTATTATACTACTGCTTAGTTGGGTTGGATCCATCTTGCCCCATTTCACTGTGAAACCATTTGGTATGCCCACTTCTATCTGATTTTGAGTAAGAGTGTGTGCACTTAGGGTTGTCCGTGTTGGGTGATCTAGAAGATCCAGATCCACTCTGAGCGCAGAATGATCGCTTAAGTTGTTTGCCAATAGTCTGTAGTTAGCTGTCTCAGCCCATCCGTTGTTAGGACATAGTCTACTGTGGTCTCGTGTCCCCGCCCTAGATATGTGGGGTAGAGAGTATTATCATCCGGATTTTGCTTGTTTATTAGTGACAATTCCAGGCCTGTGAGGAGATTGTTCATCGCTTCCCCTTTACCATCGTGTGAAAAATGGGCAAGGGGGTTGTCGTGCTCGTCCACTATCCCACAGTTAAGATTGTTCAGATGTGGGCAGGGATGGATATTAAAATCTCCTCCCCATAATAAGTGAACAGTTGCCTTTCTACTATATATTTTAGTATATCTAGCGATTTTTTCCTGGATTGTCTGAAGAGTTTTGATGAAGTTTTCTTCTTCAAGATTGTTGTAGAAGTTTACTAGGATGACAATAGCATCTTTGCCAACTGAGATGGGAATAAGTTGGAAGTTTGGAGAGTTTTCAATTTTGAGGAGTTTGAGGCTAGGAATTGTGTTAGCTATGTAGGTGATCAAACCCCCCTTGGGCCTACCCGCAGTACTAGGAATGGCTGGGGAAAAAAGGGTTTTGTAGCCTGCGATATGTAGCTCTTTTACTGCCCATGTTTCCTGGAGGCATATTATATTTCCATCCTCGAGAAATTGAGCTGCTGAGCCATCATCTATTTTGGGGCGAAGTCCCGCTATGTTCCAGTAAATGATAGACAAAGATCGTTGCCTGTTATCTTGTCTTATGATCATTTTCCTTTCCGGGACACTAGATAGAGTATTTGGGTTATCATTGGTAGATTCTGGTGGTGGTCAATCGACCATCTCCAGGCTACTGTATCGGTTCATTGTTGGTATACCTGACCAGTTTTCCCAGTACGGTGTTTCTCCATATCTAGGTCTAAAGGGCCGCTGTGGTGGGGCACCCCATTGTTCCCATTCTCTTCTTCTGTTGCGGGGACCCATTACCTGCCATGGGGCTTCCTGTTGATAGTAATTTGGGTCGGCCGACCACCATGAGGGGTCTAATCCGTTCTGCTGTGGCGGGATTTTGGGTCTAGCATTAATAAAGACCCAGGGCTGTGGAACTGCTTTACGCCACAAATTGTCTTGTTCATTAAAGTGGCTGTTATAATGCTTTTTAGGATAAAAGAAGGAAAGACTCTTTGTGTCTATTCCCCCACTTGGATTATGTTGTTCCCAGGAGCATATGTACTCGACAACCTTGGGGTCCTCGAAAGTGATGACAATAGAGTCACCCTGTATTAGTTTTTTAGTGTGTCCCACCCAAGGGGTCCTACTGACTGTTGCTATCCTACTTGTCCAGTTAGGGGGAGAAGGGCGGTTCGTGTTTAGCCAATATTGGACCTTATTTTTTAGGGACCAGTTAGGCTCTGTTGTCTCCCCTGTTAATTCTGGTACACCGTCATTACGACCACATATGGTGATGCTTCAGGTGGTAGATGCATGTAAGTTCTGCCATCGTTAGCTCCCCTAATGGTACCTTTATTAACTGTGGGGTTTGGTTTGCTCTGGGGAGGGTTAGTAACAGCTGGTGTTTTTGGGGCTGGCGTGTTTACTTTTGTTATGTTAGTAGCTGTGGCTTTTGGGAGTGTGTCAGCGTTAGTAGTTGGTACTATTGTTGCCGAGGGTGGTTTGCCTACTACAGAGTCTTTTGCAGCAGGTTGTGGTTTTGTTACAGAACGGGTTTGTGTAACTTTTTTACTTTGTAGGGGGGTGCAGATTGATTATTTATTCCCTTTTTTTGGGGTTCCGAAGTTAGGTTATGTTGTAGGGATTTAGTAATTTTTAGCATTTGGGTTTCTATATTTATTAATCTCATTTCAAGAGGTTGAAATAGAGTTTTTAATACTGAGGTAATTGTGTTTACTAGATCAAGTGAATCTGATTCATTGCTGTGGGAGATAATAACGGGTGAACCTATGACCGTAGTATTTATATTGTTATTAGGGGAAGAATGGTGTACTAGAACCTGATGGTTAGTAGGGTCCGCCACTCTAGGTGACGAGCAAGCCAAGTTGGGGGGCGTAATTAGATCAGTTGTCTCCGCTATTTCGATCCCATTAACTAGATCTGCTTTCCCCTTATCCTTCCTTTTCTTTACAGCCCCCTCCCTCCTCCCTCTTGCCTGTCTTACTTCTTCTGGCGTTTGCTCGCGTACAAGTTCAGGTGTTTTTTCTAAGTCTGAGTTGGCAAGTGAGAGGGATAGTTGAGAAGCTGAGAGATCTACGTTATTCGGCAGGCTAAGCCTCCTATTGCCTTGTGGTGGATCGGCTAGGGCGTTTTCCACCTCTGGAGTTCTTGCTGTGGCCAATGGTCCCATAGAGGATCGCCTCGCGATCGCGAGATCTGTAGATACTCTTCCCTCTATCAGGCTGATGCTTTGGTCGATAAAGGTGTTAGCCTTGGCCAAAAAGTCATCCATTGGGCCTACAAGCTGTTCTCCGATGCCTCTCTTTTTTAATTTCTTTAGTTTGTTACTCCTGGTATTCATTTTTCTTGGGATGGTTTGGAGGGGATGATCTGATTCGAATGCAGGAGGAGGAAGTAGAAATACTCAGGGAATTGGGGCTTAGAGGGAGAGCCCGGTCCGGTCTCCCCACGGTCTCGAACGGCCCGCTCTTTGCCCGGTCTTCGCCCCGGTTTGCGTCCCGCGCGCGCGTCCCGCGGTCCGCGGGGAAGGCGGGGTTAAGTAGGGAGTGTTGGGGGCGGGAAGAGACACCAGCTGCGCTGTGGTCTTCAATGCGCTGTGGATGCTGGGTCTCGCAGTCCCGTCCCGGTCCCCGCAGGCGGAAATCCCTCGTAGATTGCTCCAGGAGCGGAGCACCTCCGGTGGCAGCAGACGGCAAAACAGGCAAGTGTCTGGCAGCTGACGGCAAAGCAAACGGCACCCGGTGAGCAGGGTCCGCGAGCCGCTTTATGCCTGCGGGAGTGCTGGGGGCGGGAAGAGACACCAGCTGCGCTGTGGTCTTCAATGTGCTGTGGATGCTGGGTCTCGCAGTCCCGTCCCGGTCCCCGCAGGCGGAAATCCCTCGTAGATTGCTCCAGGAGCGGAGCACCTCCGGTGGCAGCAGACGGCAAAACAGGCAAGTGTCTGGCAGCTGACGGCAAAGCAAACGGCACTTTTCCACTTCAAGTTTGGTGTAGATCATACTTAAAAGCAAACTTAGCCTGAATCCATTTTCTTTTATTTTTGAATTGTATCAAATAGAGAAACTGTAGAGCATTTTGGTAAATGAACAAGAAGAACATTAAAACACATTGGGGCATATTCTCAAGAAGCCATCACTGAGTTAATGGCACGATATTGCAGTCAAAGTCGCAATAAATGTATCGCCCCATTCACAAGCTGGTGCTAACAGTCCATAGCACCAGCTTACCTGCAATAGCAGCCGCAAAAAACATCGCCACAGATAACCCCCGCAACTATCGCTAATGAGATGCAGAGTAGGCATTCCCGAGCAAAAAGCTGCAACAATACCACTCCACAACATTCTCAACGACCAACCAGATCAGCGAAAAGATCACAAAACGTGCGATAAGGCACGTTAGCAGCAGGAAACTAACGCCTGCTCTGACCTGGTGTAAAGTCGGACCACAGCCTTCACCACAAATGGGAGCCCAGCCCAGAGCCACACCTGAAGAACAACAGATGCCATGGAACACAGAACAACACAGAACAAAAATAAAGACACATGGCGGCACCCCTCGGGACACTCCGTAGGTCACAGTCTGCAAGACAAAAATCATGATGAGAAGGTGTGTTCTGGAGGGCGTGGCTTGAGCGCCGAGGGAGATGGCGGCGTGAGCCCGGAGCTCCGCGCCTATTCCCCACAATACTCCTGAAAATGGGGCCAGAGAACCCGCAAGTGCCCCGGCGCCGGTAGCGGGTCTGAAGGAGACTAGCTGGGCGTGATCTGAGCTGCTGGCGGCACTGCAGCCCCGAGATCGGCCGCCGATCGCAGCGGCCGCCTGAGCGGAGGGAGAGACGGCGGCACGCAAGATGGCGGCCGCGACGGAGCCTTGACTGCTCGAGGGCTGCGCAGCGGTCCACACACCCGAAGCACACCGAAGGGGCGCGGCCGCCGTCACGGACGATTCCGACGGCGATCCCCCCGCAGCGGGAGCAGCTCCGTGACCCTCGGCAGCGGTTCGCGGCGACCGCGACCGCCAGAAGAAAGGGCCGCCAGGTACACCACTGCAGGCGGAGCTCCCAGGTGGCTTCGATAGCCAGGAGTGCGGTAGGACGAACTGCGCCCAGCCCTGGGCACCGAACTTGATGTCGGGTGAGCGGGAACAGCCCTGAGAGGCGGACCACGGGGGACGGGAACTAGTGCAGCATGGCCCGGGCCCCCCCCCGCCCCCCCATCTCCTTTCTCTTGTCGCCCCCCCGCCGCGGAGGCTTGAATGGTGGATGCAGACATAGCGGAGGCGCCCTACAGGCCAGCGGAGGTCCCCCGGCAGCGCCAACCCTCCAATAGCGCGGCACACCTGAGCAGCTAGCCCAGGAGAGGGAAGACGGTATACCCCAGTCCCCAGGGGGCAAGCAGCACGGCAGGCGCTGCTTCTGGAGTGCGGCAACAGCGCAGCGGGTACCCGTGGCGCATAGGAGCCGACCACGTGGCTGGGGCCCGAGGGGAGAGAGAGCGATCATCCACAGATCCCGGGGGCCGAGAAACACGACAGGCGCCACGTCCGTCTGGGACGAGACATCTGCGAAGCGCAACCCCATAGCGCACAGGGACAGGCCGCGAGGCTGTGGCGCGGGGGGGTCTCAGCCAACCGGGCTGACCGAGCAGGACGAGGTCAGCCACAATGGGGAAGCCGAGGACCAAGGCGGAGGAGGCAGCGACGTCTGATGCGGCGGAGGGGGGCCCCACCGGGCAGTCGGACCTGCAGCGATTGCAGGACCGGATACTGGAAGCCATAACGGCCACTCGAGACGCGCTCCACAACGACATAGCGCAAGTGGCGTCAGGACTGGGCTTGCTCCGGGCGGACCACGATAAATTAAAAGACAGGGTCAAGGACGCTGAAACGGTGATCAAGGACCTGGCGCCAGCTCACAAGGTGATGGAAGGGAAGCTAACGGAAGCCCTGGACCGCATACGCACCCTGGAAAGGCGGGCGGAGGACGCGGAAAATAGAAGCCGGCGCAGCAATGTGCGGATCGTAGGCGTACCGGAGACGGAGGGGACGAGGGACATGGTTGCCTACATGGAGGAATGGCTGAAAACAGTGGTGGCGCCGGAAGGGCTCTCGTCATTCTTCACACTGGAGCGGGCACATAGAGTCCCCTCGGGGCCTCCCAATCCCGGGCTTCCACCCAGGCCGATCATAGCCAAGTTGCTTCATCACAAGGATAGGGATTTGCTCCTGCGGAAGGCTCGAGAGGATGGCCCCTTCCAGATTGCGAACAGCAAGGTCACACTTTTCCCAGATTTCACCTTCGAGACACAGAAGCAGCGGGCCTCCTTCCTTACACTCAAAAAGGAACTGCGGAATGAGGGGATAGCCTACTCGTTGCTTTTCCCGGCCAGGCTCCGAGTGGTGGTGGACGACAAGGCGAGCTTCTTTAACACATCAGCAGAGGCCTGGAACTGGTGGGAGACATACAGAGCTGGAACGGAGGGCGCCAGGGCGCAGGAGGAGCGGGAGAAGGAGCGGGAGCGTTCGCCGCAGCGGCCACGGAAGTCGAAGAGGCTGAGGAAACGTGGGCAGGGGAAGCTGGGGCCAACGGCCTCCCAGACTGAGGCAGAACGGCAGGCCGCACTACTGGAAGTGGGGAAGCTGAGTCGAGCGGAGGGCCCCGGCTCTGGGGGGGCCACAGACTCGGACACTCTTGTATCGGCCTCAGGCTCAGAATCGGACCTTTCTGGGATTCTTCGGACCGGAGGGCCGCTGGTGACACCGCAGACGGCGGACGAGACCCTGAATGTCTGAATTGCTGGCAGAAGACTATGGGTAATGTTTGGAAAGCTGGGAGGGAGACCCATGCCTAAGTATATAGCGGGGGCCGGGGCACACCGGGGTGCTCATAGCAGGGAGGACATGGGAAATTGGGGAGGGAGCGAGGAGCTAGGCGGCGCAGCCCCCCTCTGGACAAGGCCGCGCTCCGTAGGCCCTTAAGGCACCCACGGCTGCGGCTGTGTAGTTAAGACCTGGGTCAATCAGGTGCGGGAGTTTGGATGGGGACTGATATCTTGGTATTGGGGCCTGTTCTGGGGGTGGGGGTGGGGGGGGGTTCCACAGTTGGGGATTGTTTACCCTTTTTGAAGTTATTGACCCTGGGTATACCACGGGTAGGACTGTTGAGATGCTTTGTTTTGTTAAGGGGGGGCACCACCACCATTGAAGGGCGGGAACTGGAGGAAATGTGTCGACCGGATCACTGGGACAATGGCTAATGTGAATAAATTGAACTGTATTACCTGGAATGTGCGGGGCCTACATACCATGCAGCGCAGACATAAGGTACATGCCTATTTAGTGCGGAGGGGAGTGCACATCGCCATGCTGCAGGAGACGCATCTTACACGGCAGGAGGGGGCGGCGCTACAGAGAAGGTGGCGGGGACAGGTTTTCCATACCAGCTACTCAGCATATGCTAGGGGGGTACTAATATGGGTTAGAGCAGGCACACCTTTCCAGCTCACGCGCCAATGGGTGGACCAGGAAGGGAGGTATGTGGTGGCGGAGGGGAAGCTGGAAGGTAGGGATGTCGTCTTAGCTAGCATTTATGCCCCGAATTCGGACCAGCTGGCTTTCCTCGCGACACTATCAGGAACGCTGGCTCACTCCCTGGCGGGCCCGATCCTGCTGGGGGGTGACTTCAACTCCATTGCGGACCCCTTGCTGGATAGGTCCCACCCCCCCCGCACGATTCCCCGGTACACAGGCTATCTAGGGGTAGAAGGGAGTGGCAAGAGAGTTGGGAACTGACGGATATCTGGAGAGGGCAACACCCGGCTGACCGAGATTACTCATTCTTCTCCGGACTGCATGACTTGCATGTCCGGTTGGACACGATACTCTGCTCCCGGGGGGTACTGCCATACTTCACGGAATCGGAGTACCTGTCGAGAACGATCTCTGACCATAATCCACTCCTGATCCGGTTAGCTTGGGTGGCGGAGAAACCCAGGATCCCGATCTGGAAACTGCGGCCTGAGACCTTAGAAGACCCCCTATTCGAGGTGGCCCTGGCGGAGGGGGTGGCCTCATATTTCGCGGAGAATGAAGGAACGGCGACCTCCAGGGCGATGGAATGGGACGCCTTTAAGGTAGTGGTGAGGGGTATCTGCATCAAAGACTATGTAGGCGTGCGAAAAGTGTTGCTGGGCGATCTGGCTAAGGCGGACACCAAGCTGAGGGAAGCGGAAAGGGAGCGGCCCGGACACCCTGAACTCCAGGTGACACTCTGCGCGGCTAGGGAGGCGGTAGCGGTTGAGGTAGAGAGGCTTCGAGCCTTTGACTTCAAGAGGTATGTGCTGCGCTCCCATGTGGACGGCGACAAGGCGGGCACCCTTCTGGCGTGGCTTTCGAACCCCACTAGACGGTACACTCCCATACTCCAACTGAGAGACACGTCGGGCGTAGTACAGCACACTCAGTTGGGCATAGTTGACGGCTTCCGGGAGTATTACGAGGGCCTATATAAGAGTGCCCTGGGAGACCGGCCGGAACTAGCAGAACCCTTCTTGACAGGTCTACCCCTACGACGGCTGGAGGCGGAGCAGGCGAAGGACCTGGGCTCGGACATTGAGTTAGGGGAGATCAGGTCGGCGGTGCGACGTATGGCACGCAACAAGTCGCCCGGAATAGACGGACTCCCCATAGAATTCTATGGCAAATATCTAGATATCCTGGCGCCAAGACTGTTGACCGTCTATAAAGAGGCCAAGGCAGCAGGCCAATTACCGCAGTCCATGCGGGAGGCATTGGTGGTTCCACTGCTGAAGCCCGGTAGAGAGTGCAGTGACCCGGCGTCCTATCGACCACTCTCTATGCTCACCGCAGACTATAAGATTTTGAGCTCCATACTAGCAGCAAGGCTCCTGCCACACATGACGGACCTCGTGCACGAGGACCAGAATGGTTTTATACCATCGCGCAACACCACAATCAATATCAGAAGGCTTGTCCGTATCATGGACGGGTTGAACGGCGGAGCTGGGACGGAACTGGTCCTTTCGGTTGACATTGAAAAAGCCTTCGACAGTCTAGAGTGGGACTACCTCTATGCAGTAATGGAACGGTTTGGGCTGGGGGCTGGTTATATTCATTGGACGAAGGTCCTTTATGCGGAGGCGATAGCAAGAGTGAGGGTGGGATCATCGGTGTCCCTCCGATACCCGGTTGAGCGAGGCACCCGACAGGGTTGCTCTCTCTCGCCGCTGCTATTTGCACTGGCTATAGAACCGCTAGCGGCGCAGGCCCGGACTGGGCGGCACTTCCGTGGAGTGCGGGCCCGAGACGGGCAACACTTCATCTCGCTATATGCCGATGATTTACTGCTATTCCTCCATGACGGCGTAGAGGACTTGCAGGGAGCGGAAGCACTACTAGAGGGCTTCGGGAAGATGTCGGGCCTGAAAGTTAACTGGCCAAAGACGAGCTTGTTCCCGCTGCAGGAGGGCGCTGCCCAGCCGCAACACCGATCGGAAGCAGCTTGGGAGCCTGCCTGTATTAAGTACCTGGGGGTCCAAATTTACCATAAGGCGGAAGACTTGCATGAGGGCAACCTGGGGCGATGTGTGCGTGGATTGAGGGGCTGCATGACCTTCTGGGCCACGTTGCCGTTATCGGTGGCTGGCCGGATCTCCTTGCTGAAGATGGTTGCACTGCCAAGATTATTATATTACTTCCGGACGCTCCCGATCTGGCTACCTAGCTCCTTCTTTAGACTACTTCAATCTCTGATCACGACGTTTATTTGGGGAGCGGGACGATGTAGAGTGGCGCTGGCCACGCTCTCTCGCCCGAAAGATGAGGGGGGATTAGCGGTTCCGGACTTCGAGCTTTATTACCTAGCGGCCCAACTGCAGATCTTCACGCAGGAGGTGGCCCGGGTGTTTCGGGGTCCGGAAGACGACATCTTGCGGGAAACGCCCAGGCACGTCCTGGCATATATCACTCTCCAACAGCGGCTGGACAATAGGGACTTATCGCTGGAGCATCGCACGTACCGCCAATGCTGGAACCGGGCACAGAGGAGAGCCGGAATTCGGCGCCCGTATGCACCGGAGATCCCTCTGGGCATGTTAACAGCCCTACCGCATGGCGGGGACTGGTCGCATCTGCAAGGATGGGAAGAAGCGGGAGTGCAGGTGGTGGGGGACCTATACGAAAATGGCACGCTGCTCCCGTTTCAGGAGTTAATGGAGCGCTTTGACATCCCAAGAGGGGGATTTTTGCTTCATGCAGCGGTAACCAGGGCAATGCAGGCCCACTGGGGCACGGGACTTGAGGAGCCTGAGACGGCAGCAGCGTGCCAGTACACTATGATGGCGGCGGGAACACTCAAGGCGGTAACATGCCTTTACAACCGGATGATAAGAGAGAACATTCCTCCTCTTGCATCTCTGAAAGCCAAGTGGGAGGCGGACCTGGGCAAGGACATCCCAGACACGACATGGGCACAGTTGATCCGAAGGGCCCGCAACAGCACAAGAAACGCTAGATTCCAACTAATCCATTACTACATATTACATAGAGCATACATGACCCCGGGTAGGATCAGGCGATATTTTGGCGCGGACAAAGCGTCCTGTCCCCGGTGTCGAGATGAGGGGGCCGAATTAGTGCACATGCTGTGGGCGTGCCCGGCCCTGCGGGGCTACTGGCAGGAAATAGGGGTGGTACTGAACGAGGTGACTGAAAGGACCATAGACTATGGCCCAGCGGAATGCATCCTGCACTGGTTTCCCCATACCCCCAAAAACAAACTCACGAGCAAGTTCATTGATATGGGACTGATGGTGGCTAAGAGGGAGATCACTAGGAACTGGAAGGCGAGGGTGGGGCCAACTCCACGGAGGTGGCGGCAGGAATTCTTGAAGTGGGCGGCGGCTGACAGCTCTTACAGGTACCAGCTTGCGCGCAGGTCCCCTAGCCAGACAGCGGCAGATACAGCGACCTCATGGGAAGTAATGGTACAGGCACTCAGGGACAGCGAGGAGGATGAGGATGAAGAGGCCCCCGAGGCGGGAAGGGCGACAGAGACTAGCTGAGGCCCCGAGAATATCAGATAAACAGGGGAACAGGCACTAGTACTCCAGGAACGAACGCTATAAGTGCCTTAGACGGGTGGTGGTGAATGGGGTGGGATAAGGGGGGGGAGTTTTAGTTTTTGCGCAGGGGGTGGGAGTTGGGGGGTTAGCGCATAAGTTAAGTAGGACTGTAAAAGTAGTCATGTACACGATCCGGACACCGATTACTCCTTTGAACTGACCGTCAGGCATGTGAGCACAGAGATATCATCGCCGCCCGACCCCCGGGTTGTGGGCATAACGGCTGTGTACTGACCACCAATTACTATTGTATGCTTGCTCGATTTTATGAAGCTACTTGCACATGTATGGGCCTGTACAGGCATGACTGCAATAAAAATTATTTTAAAAAAAATAAAATGAGAAGGTGTGTTCTGCACACATCAAGGGACAGAGAAAGAGCAAAGGAGAGAGGGGGAGAGAGAGATAGATGGAGAGAAAGGGGCAGAGAGAGATAGACGGACAGAGAGGGGGAGAGAGAGAGAGATAGACAGACAGAGAGGGAGAGAGTGAGACAGACAAAGAGGGAGGGAGAGATCGACGGGCAGAGTGGGAGAGAGAGAGATAGACGGACAGAGTGGAGAGAAAGAGATAGAGAGAAGAAGAGAGGGACCGGGAGAGAGAGTGCCAACACTGCTCACCCAGGCCACACTGCTCGCCTGCTGCCATAGGTGTGTCTCCAACCATGTGCTGGTATGTAGTGCAGTTCACCAGGTACCAGATCTAAGACAGACCCGTCATCTGAAACAGAGTTCAGATACATGAATGGCAAAGTATATACCATTGCATGTGACATCATCACCTGTCCAATCCTGCGCACCCAGGCAGCTGCACCCCAGCCCCTCCCACCACCCAGCAGTGCATGCCCACCCCTGAGCACCCAGGCAGCTGCACCCCAGCCCCTCTGGCTGCCTAGTGGTGCATTGCCACACCTGCGTACCCAGGCCTCACCGCTCACCTTCTGCCACCAGTGTGTGGAAAAGAGGGCCCACCATGTGCAGCTGCAAGCCACAAGCTCAGGGCCCACGGACATGCCACATCATGCAGGTCCACTCAGCAGGCCACCAGGTCTCACATTTGGTGCTGGGTCTTGATTTTCTCCATGGCAGAGGACATACCAGTGCACACGACATCATCACAGGCTGCACACACGCTCAGCCTCATAGGTGCCACTAACTCAGTGATCCAGAAGGCAGCGCCACGTGGTGGAGGCCCACGCTGGCCGCTGGCTATGGCCTACACTGCGGTCAAGCAGGGCACACAAAACCTGAGCAATCTGGACTGCTAGGACAGGGCATCATCGCAGGCTGCACACCCGCTCAGCACTTAAGTTGCCCCTAACTCAGTGCACCCAAAGTCAATGTACAGTGGCGGTGTGCCTATGCTGGCCACAGTGTATCTGGTGCCACCAAGTCTGTGCCCTGCTAGTCTTGGGTATCGTGGTGTTAAGCATGGGTGAATTTTGCGAATCTGGCGTTCGCAAATTTGCGTATTTGTGAATTCGCAATCCACAAAATCCGCGAACTCTCGCGAATTTGAGGATTTTTTTTTTGTGTTCGCAAGGGTTTCTGCCAGTCCGCGAGGGTTTTGTACCAGTTCGCAATTGCGAACTTATTTGTCGGCTCGCAACGGTCGCGACTTTGTTGTTTCTACGTCTGGTTCATCATCACAGGTTCACAGCACCCTTTGTTTCACCACTGCAATCCTCAGGTTCACCCATGCCACCCTCTGGTACATCACTGCCACCCTCTGATTCATCACTGTAGATTATGGGGTGGAAAAGCCAGCACACCTGCCCTGCTTCAACTGACATGAATTAATTTCGGATGTACCATGTTACAACGCATACCATTACAACTACCTACTGTTACAACGCGACCATTACAACGCATACCATTACAACGCATAGCGCTTTGAGGTGCTGGATAGTGGTAAGTATAATTTACTATTCTAACTCCAGTCCCCGTGGACCCTAGGGAAGGTGTTGGATAGTAAATTATACTTATTCCCTATCCTAGAGCGCCCCCCAGCGCAATGCGTTGTAATGGTATGCGTTGTAAAAGTCGCGTTGTAACAGTATTGCGTTGTAACAAATGCGTTGTAACAGGTGTATACCATTAATTTCTGGTTCATCACTGTAGATTATGGGGGGAAAAGCAAGCACACCTGCCCTGCTTCAACTGACATGAATTAATTTGGGGTTGATTAATGTGTCACTGAATTTAAACATCCTGTCTGGCACCTGCTTCCTTATCTGTAATTTGCTTTCTGTTGCAGTGCAATTTATTTTCCCAGGACCTTTGTGGCCTACTTGTAGCTATTCTATGAGCCTGCTGTGAGGGTCAGAGCAGGGTCATAGAATAGTTGCAAGTAGGCAACTGAACTCTGGAGGGGCCCTCAGGAAGCACTACAGGGAATGGTTACTAATGATGAGTTTGAACTTTTTTTGCAAAACTAGTTTTTCTATGGGGCACTTCCTTCCTTCCACCCCCCCCCCTCCCCAAAATGTACTCCTTGCAAAAAAAGTGCAGGTAAATGTCAACCTGAGGAGTTATTCTGATAAAAATCATCATTTTCAGAAGGTTTATGCTGCTTGCTGGTGGATTTCTTGTGCAGAATTGCAAATTTTGGAATTTCGCGAGTGCGAGATTGTTGCTGCCCGCCGCATCAACATGTTCGCAATTGCGAACTCTCACGATGCGTCTCCAAACTCCCGCGGGATCCCGCAGCAAGATCCAAAATGGCGCAGCACTCGCAAAATATCGAGAAAAACAACTCGCCAAACGCTGAATGACGGTAAGTGAACGCTGCACGCCGCAATATTGTATCACCAAGCAAAAAAATCAGCTGCGTGCGTATTTGCGGATTTTCGGTAAATTCGCGAGAGTTCGCGGATTGCGAATTTACCGAAAATCCGCAAAATCACGAGCGGAATTAATTTTCCGCCCATGCTTAGATGCCACCATGCCACCTCTGGGCCTGCGGAATGTGATGTTGCAGG